>NC_143047.1:46130000-46155000 GCF_057628025.1 Oncorhynchus mykiss
CTGACACATAACACAGCCACTAGGCTATACATAGATGGACAACCTGACACATAACACAGCCACTAGGCAATACATAGATGGACAACCTGATACATAACACAGCCACTAGGCAATACATAGATGGACAACCTGATACATAACACAGCCACTAGGCTATACATAGATGGACAACCTGACACATAACACAGCCACTAGGCAATACATAGATGGACAACCTGACACATAACACAGCCACTAGGCTATACATAGATGGACAACCTGACACATAACACAGCCACTAGGCTATACATAGATGGACAACCTGACACATAACACAGCCACTAGGCAATACATAGATGGACAACCTGATACATAACACAGCCACTAGGCAATACATAGATGGACAACCTGATACATAACACAGCCACTAGGCTATACATAGATGGACAACCTGACACATAACACAGCCACTAGGCTATACATAGATGGACAACCTGACACATAACACAGCCACTAGGCAATACATAGATGGACAACCTGATACATAACACAGCCACTAGGCAATACATAGATGGACAACCTGATACATAACACAGCCACTAGGCTATACATAGATGGACAACCTGACACATAACACAGCCACTAGGCAATACATAGATGGACAACCTGATACATAACACAGCCACTAGGCTATACATAGATGGACAACCTGACACATAACACAGCCACTAGGCTATACATAGATGGACAACCTGACACATAACACAGCCACTAGGCTATACATAGATGGACAACCTGATACATAACACAGCCACTAGGCTATACATAGATGGACAACCTGACACATAACACAGCCACTAGGCTATACATAGATGGACAACCTGACACATAACACAGCCACTAGGCTATACATAGATGGACAGCCTGATACATAACACAGCCACTAGGCTATACATAGATGGACAACCTGACACATAACACAGCCACTAGGCTATACATAGATGGACAACCTGATACATAACACAGCCACTAGGCTATACATAGATGGACAACCTGACACATAACACAGCCACTAGGCTATACATAGATGGACAACCTGACACATAACACAGCCACTAGGCAATACATAGATGGACAACCTGATACATAACACAGCCACTAGGCAATACATAGATGGACAACCTGATACATAACACAGCCACTAGGCTATACATAGATGGACAACCTGACACATAACACAGCCACTAGGCAATACATAGATGGACAACCTGATACATAACACAGCCACTAGGCTATACATAGATGGACAACCTGACACATAACACAGCCACTAGGCTATACATAGATGGACAACCTGATACATAACACAGCCACTAGGCAATACATAGATGGACAACCTGATACATAACACAGCCACTAGGCTATACATAGATGGACAACCTGACACATAACACAGCCACTAGGCTATACATAGATGGACAACCTGATACATAACACAGCCACTAGGCTATACATAGATGGACAACCTGATACATAACACAGCCACTAGGCTATACATAGATGGACAACCTGACACATAACACAGCCACTAGGCTATACATAGATGGACAACCTGACACATAACACAGCCACTAGGCTATACATAGATGGACAACCTGACACATAACACAGCCACTAGGCTATACATAGATGGACAACCTGACACATAACACAGCCACTAGGCTATACATAGATGGACAACCTGATACATAACACAGCCACTAGGCTATACATAGATGGACAACCTGACACATAACACAGCCACTAGGCTATACATAGATGGACAACCTGACACATAACACAGCCACTAGGCTATACATAGATGGACAACCTGACACATAACACAGCCACTAGGCTATACATAGATGGACAACCTGATACATAACACAGCCACTAGGCTATACATAGATGGACAACCTGACACATAACACAGCCACTAGGCAATACATAGATGGACAACCTGATACATAACACAGCCACTAGGCTATACATAGATGGACAACCTGACACATAACACAGCCACTAGGCTATACATAGATGGACAACCTGATACATAACACAGCCACTAGGCTATACATAGATGGACAACCTGATACATAACACAGCCACTAGGCTATACATAGATGGACAACCTGACACATAACACAGCCACTAGGCTATACATAGATGGACAACCTGACACATAACACAGCCACTAGGCTATACATAGATGGACAACCTGACACATAACACAGCCACTAGGCTATACATAGATGGACAACCTGACACATAACACAGCCACTAGGCTATACATAGATGGACAACCTGATACATAACACAGCCACTAGGCTATACATAGATGGACAACCTGACACATAACACAGCCACTAGGCTATACATAGATGGACAACCTGACACATAACACAGCCACTAGGCTATACATAGATGGACAACCTGACACATAACACAGCCACTAGGCTATACATAGATGGACAACCTGACACATAACACAGCCACTAGGCAATACATAGATGGACAACCTGACACATAACACAGCCACTAGGCTATACATAGATGGACAACCTGACACATAACACAGCCACTAGGCTATACATAGATGGACAACCTGACACATAACACAGCCACTAGGCTATACATAGATGGACAACCTGACACATAACACAGCCACTAGGCTATACATAGATGGACAGCCTGATACATAACACAGCCACTAGGCTATACATAGATGGACAACCTGATACATAACACAGCCACTAGGCTATACATAGATGGACAACCTGACACATAACACAGCCACTAGGCAATACATAGATGCCATTCACTTCATCCTGGTCCCCTACATCCAGATACACAGGATTCACCCATAGAAATAATTATCTCTAATAATGATCTACCTCCTCACCATGTAGAGATCACTACAGCTCTATCTCTATCTCCTCACCATGTAGAGGTCACTACAGCTCTATCTCTACCTCCTCACCATGTAGAGATCACTACACCTCTATCTCCTCACCATGTAGAGGTCACTACAGCTCCAACTCCTCACCATGTAGAGGTCACTACACCTCTATCTCCTCACCATGTAGAGATCACTACACCTCTATCTCCTCACCATGTAGAGATCACTACACCTCTATCTCCTCACCATGTAGAGATCACTACAGCTCTATCTCTACCTCCTCACCATGTAGAGATCACTACAGCTCTACCTCCTCACCATGTAGAGGTCACTACACCTCTATCTCCTCACCATGTAGAGATCACTACACCTCTATCTCTATCTCCTCACCATGTAGAGGCCACTACAGCTCTATCTCTACCTCCTCACCATGTAGAGATCACTACACCTCTACCTCCTCACCATGTAGAGATCACTACAGCTCTATCTCTACCTCCTCACCATGTAGAGATCACTACACCTCTATCTCCTCACCATGTAGAGGTCACTACAGCTCTATCTCCTCACCATGTAGAGGCCACTACAGCTCTATCTCTATCTCCTCACCATGTAGAGGCCACTACAGCTCTATCTCTATCTCCTCACCATGTAGAGGTCACAACAGCTCTATCTCCTCACCATGTAGAGGTCACTACAGCTCTATCTCCTCACCATGTAGAGGTCACTACAGCTCTATCTCCTCACCATGTAGAGGTCACTACAGCTCTATCTCCTCGCCATGTAGAGGTCACTACAGCTCTATCTCTATCTCCTCACCATGTAGAGGCCACTACAGCTCTATCTCCTCACCATGTAGAGGTCACTACAGCTCTATCTCCTCACCATGTAGAGATCACTACAGCTCCAACTCCTCACCATGTAGAGATCACTACAGCTCTATCTCCTCACTGTGTAGAGGCCACTGCAGCTCTATCACCTCACTACAGCTCTATCTCCTCACCATGTAGAGATCACTACAGCTCTACCTCCTCACCATGTAGAGGTCACTACAGCTCTATCTCCTCACCATGTAGAGGCCACTACACCTCTATCTCCATCTCCTCACCATGTAGAGGTCACTACAGCTCTATCTCCTCACCATGTAGAGGTCAATACAGCTCTATTTCCTCACCATGTAGAGGCCACTACAGCTCTATCTCCTCACCATGTAGAGGCCACTACAGCTCTATCTCCTCACCATGTAGAGGTCCCTACAGCTCTATCTCCTCACCATGTAGAGGTCACTACAGCTCTATCTCCTCACCATGTAGAGGTCACTACAGCTCTATCTCCTCGCCATGTAGAGGTCACTACAGCTCTATCTCCTCGCCATGTAGAGGTCACTACAGCTCTATCTCTATCTCCTCACCATGTAGAGGCCACTACAGCTCTATCTCCTCACCATGTAGAGGTCACTACAGCTCTATCTCCTCACCATGTAGAGGTCACTACAGTTCTATCTCTATCTCCTCACCATGTAGAGGCCACTACAGCTCTATCTCTATCTCCTCACCATGTAGAGGTCACTACATCTCTATCTCCTCACCATGTAGAGGCCACTACAGCTCTATCTCTACCTCCTCACCATGTAGAGGCCACTACAGCTCTATCTCTATCTCCTCACCATGTAGAGGCCACTACAGCTCCAACTCCTCACCATGTAGAGACCACTACACCTCTATCTCCTCACCATGTAGAGACCACTACAGCTCTATCTCTATCTCCTCACCATGTAGAGGTCACTACATCTCTATCTCCTCACCATGTAGAGGCCACTACAGCTCTATCTCTACCTCCTCACCATGTAGAGGCCACTACAGCTCTATCTCTATCTCCTCACCATGTAGAGGTCACTACATCTCTATCTCCTCACCATGTAGAGGCCACTACAGCTCTATCTCTACCTCCTCACCATGTAGAGGCCACTACAGCTCTATCTCTATCTCCTCACCATGTAGAGGTCACTACAACTCCAACTCCTCACCATGTAGAGACCACTACAGCTCTATCTCCTCACCATGTAGAGATCACTACAGCTCCAACTCCTCACCATGTAGAGATCACTACAGCTCCAACTCCTCACCATGTAGAGATCACTACAACTCTCTCTATCTCCTCACCATGTAGAGATCACTACACCTCTATCTCCTCACCATGTAGAGATCACTACAGCTCCAACTCCTCACCATGTAGAGATCACTACAGCTCCAACTCCTCACCATGTAGAGACCACTACACCTCTATCTCCTCACCATGTAGAGACCACTACAGCTCTATCTCTATCTCCTCACCATGTAGAGGTCACTACATCTCTATCTCCTCACCATGTAGAGGCCACTACAGCTCTATCTCTACCTCCTCACCATGTAGAGGCCACTACAGCTCTATCTCTATCTCCTCACCATGTAGAGGTCACTACATCTCTATCTCCTCACCATGTAGAGGCCACTACAGCTCTATCTCTACCTCCTCACCATGTAGAGGCCACTACAGCTCTATCTCTATCTCCTCACCATGTAGAGGTCACTACAACTCCAACTCCTCACCATGTAGAGACCACTACAGCTCTATCTCCTCACCATGTAGAGATCACTACAGCTCCAACTCCTCACCATGTAGAGATCACTACAGCTCCAACTCCTCACCATGTAGAGATCACTACAACTCTCTCTATCTCCTCACCATGTAGAGATCACTACACCTCTATCTCCTCACCATGTAGAGATCACTACAGCTCCAACTCCTCACCATGTAGAGATCACTACAGCTCCAACTCCTCACCATGTAGAGATCACTACAACTCTATCTCTATCTCCTCACCATGTAGAGACCACTACAGCTCTATCTCCTCACCATGTAGAGATCACTACAGCTCCAACTCCTCACCATGTAGAGATCACTACAGCTCTATCTCCTCACCATGTAGAGATCACTACAGCTCCAACTCCTCACCATGTAGAGATCACTACAACTCTATCTCTATCTCCTCACCATGTAGAGGTCACTACAGCTCTATCTCTATCTCCTCACCGTGTAGAGGCCACTGCAGCTCTATCTCCTCACCAGGTAGAGGTCAGTACAGCTCTATCACCTCACCATGTAGAGGTCACTACACCTCTAGCTCTATCTCCTCACCATGTAGAGGCCACTACACCTCTATCTCTATCTCCTCACCATGTAGAGGTCACTACAGCTCTATCTCCTCACCATGTAGAGGTCAATACAGCTCTATCTCCTCACCATGTAGAGACCACTACAGCTCTATCTCCTCACCATGTAGAGGCCACTACAGCTCTATCAACTCACCATGTAGAGGTCCCTACAGCTCCAACTCCTCACCATGTAGAGACCACTACAGCTCTATCTCCTCACCATGTAGAGGCCACTACAGCTCTATCTCTATCTCCTCACCATGTAGAGGCCACTACAGCTCTATCTCTATCTCCTCACCATGTAGAGGTCACTACAGCTCTATCTCCTCACCATGTAGAGGTCACTACAGCTCTATCTCCTCACCATGTAGAGGTCACTACAGCTCTATCTCCTCACCATGTAGAGGTCACTACAGCTCTATCTCCTCGCCATGTAGAGGTCACTACAGCTCTATCTCTATCTCCTCACCATGTAGAGATCACTACAGCTCCAACTCCTCACCATGTAGAGATCACTACAGCTCTATCTCCTCACTGTGTAGAGGCCACTGCAGCTCTATCTCCTCACCAGGTAGAGGTCACTACAGCTCTATCTCCTCACCATGTAGAGATCACTACAGCTCTATCTCCTCACCATGTAGAGGTCACTACAGCTCTATCTCCTCACCATGTAGAGGCCACTACACCTCTATCTCCATCTCCTCACCATGTAGAGGTCACTACAGCTCTATCTCCTCACCATGTAGAGGTCAATACAGCTCTATTTCCTCACCATGTAGAGGCCACTACAGCTCTATCTCCTCACCATGTAGAGGCCACTACAGCTCTATCTCCTCACCATGTAGAGGTCACTACAGCTCTATCTCCTCACCATGTAGAGGTCACTACAGCTCTATCTCCTCGCCATGTAGAGGTCACTACAGCTCTATCTCCTCGCCATGTAGAGGTCACTACAGCTCTATCTCTATCTCCTCACCATGTAGAGGCCACTACAGCTCTATCTCTATCTCCTCACCATGTAGAGGTCACTACATCTCTATCTCCTCACCATGTAGAGGCCACTACAGCTCTATCTCTACCTCCTCACCATGTAGAGGCCACTACAGCTCTATCTCTATCTCCTCACCATGTAGAGTCCACTACAGCTCTATCTCCTCACCATGTAGAGGTCACTACAGCTCTATCTCCTCACCATGTAGAGGTCACTACAGTTCTATCTCTATCTCCTCACCATGTAGAGGCCACTACAGCTCTATCTCTATCTCCTCACCTTGTAGAGGTCACTACATCTCTATCTCCTCACCATGTAGAGGCCACTACAGCTCTATCTCTACCTCCTCACCATGTAGAGGCCACTACAGCTCTATCTCTATCTCCTCACCATGTAGAGGTCACTACATCTCTATCTCCTCACCATGTAGAGGTCACTACATCTCTATCTCCTCACCATGTAGAGGCCACTACAGCTCTCTCTCTACCTCCTCACCATGTAGAGGCCACTACAGCTCTATCTCCTCACCATGTAGAGGTCACTACAGCTCTATCTCCTCACCATGTAGAGGTCACTACATCTCTATCTCCTCACCATGTAGAGGTCACTACATCTCTATCTCCTCACCATGTAGAGGCCACTGCAGCTCTATCTCCTCACCATGTAGAGATCACTACAGCTCTATCTGTATCTCCTCACCATGTAGAGGCCACTGCAGCTCTTGGTCTTCCAACGGTGTGGCAGCAGGCAGCAGTCTGTTGAGACAGTCTAGAGGAGGCAGCAGGTCTAGCAGGTAGCTCAGCAGAGGTCTGGCTACAGACACTGGTAGTAGTAGTAGACTGTTGACGATCTGACACAGCATACTGCCTGCTGCAGACACGTAGATCACATCTAGGACAGAGACAGACAGAGAGTTAATAAACCAGGAAGTGACACGTAGATCACATCTAGGACAGAGACAGAGATAATAAACCAGGAAGTGACATGTACATCTCATCCAGGACAGAGACAGAGAGATAATAAACCAGGAAGTGACATGTAGATCACATCTAGAATAGAGACAGACAGAGAGATAATAAACCAGGAAGTGACATGTAGATCACATCTAGAATAGAGACAGACAGAGAGATAATAAACCAGGAAGTGACATGTAGATCACATCTAGAATAGAGACAGACAGAGAGATAATAAACCAGGAAGTGACACGTAGATCACATCTAGAACAGAGATAGACAGAGAGGCATTTCTTCTTGGCATTGAAATGAAAACATCTCTGATTCAACAATGCCTGTGTGTTTGAGAGTGAGAGATAGAGAGAAGAATACAAAAGATAGAGGCAGAAAGAGAAAAGAAAGGGTGAAATTGGATCACTGCTGGGATGATATTAGAAGGGGTGAAATTGGATCCCTGCTGGGTTGATATTAATGCTGAGCGATTAGCCATTTTTAAAGTCGGTTCGGATTCGGTCCGATTTTCAAAATATAATCACGATTATGGTTTTGACTATTATTTATGTCTTTACATCAAATCAAATCCAATCAAATGTATTTATATGGCCCTTCGTACATCAGCTGATATCTCAAAGTGCTGTACAGAAACCCAGCCTAAAACCCCAAACAGCAAGCAATGCAGGATTAGAAGCACGGTGGCTAGGAAAAACTCCCTAGAAAAGCATGAAATGTACTATGCATTATGTGGGTTAAATTAATACAAGTCCCATGACGGTAGTGACTGTTCATTACTGCTTATCTCTTATCAACCATCAGTTATTTATTTTACTTTAATTAAATATTTATATTATATTACATTTGTTTTATTTGATAACTTTATTATTAAGAGAGACAGAGAGAGAGAGAGAGAGAGCGAGAGAGAGAGAGAGAGAGAGAGAGGGAGAGAGAGAGAGAGCGAGAGAGAGCGAGAGAGAGAGATAGAGGGGGAGACAGACAGACAGACAGACAGACAGACAGACAGACAGACAGACAGACAGACACAGACAGAGTGATACAGTAGTAGACATAATAACCTCGTAGTTTCTCTCTGATGCTGCCGTTCCAGGAGCTCTCCTGCAGCAGGGTGGCGGAGCGGGAGAAGATGTCTGTAGCGTGGGGCAGCAGCAGCTGGAGGTGCTTATGGAGCAGAGCCACACTGCTGGAGTTCTGGAGGTATTAAACACAGGGACAATGTTACTAACTATTACTACTGCTGGAGTTCTGGAGGTATTATAGACCAGGACAATGTTACTAACTAACTATTACTACTACTAGAGTTCTGGAGGTATTATAGACCAGGACAATGTTACTAACTAACTATTACTACTACTAGAGTTCTGGAGGTATTATAGACCAGGACAATGTTACTAACTAACTATTACTACTACTACTAGAGTTGTGGAGGTATTAAACACAGGGACAATGTTACTAACTATTACTACTACTAGAGTTCTGGAGGTATTATAGACCAGGACAATGTTACTAACTAACTATTACTACTACTAGAGTTCTGGAGGTATTATAGACCAGGACAATGTTACTAACTATTACTACTACTAGAGTTCTGGAGGTATTATAGACCAGGACAATGTTACTAACTAACTATTACTACTACTACTAGAGTTGTGGAGGTATTAAACACAGGGACAATGTTACTAACTATTACTAATACTAGAGTTCTGGAGGTATTATAGACCAGGACAATGTTACTAACTAACTATTACTACTACTAGAGTTCTGGAGGTATTATAGACCAGGACAATGTTACTAACTATTACTACTACTAGAGTTCTGGAGGTATTATAGACCAGGACAATGTTACTAACTATTACTACTACTAGAGTTCTGGAGGTATTATAGACCAGGACAATGTTACTAACTAACTATTACTACTACTAGAGTTCTGGAGGTATTATAGACCAGGACAATGTTACTAACTAACTATTACTACTACTAGAGTTCTGGAGTTATTATAGACCAGGACAATGTTACTAACTATTACTACTACTAGAGTTCTGGAGGTATTATAGACCAGGACAATGTTACTAACTATTACTACTACTAGAGTTCTGGAGGTATTATAGACCAGGACAATGTTACTAACTAACTATTACTACTACTAGAGTTCTGGAGTTATTATAGACCAGGACAATGTTACTAACTATTACTACTACTAGAGTTCTGGAGGTAATATAGACCAGGACAATGTTACTAACTAACTATTACTACTACTAGAGTTCTGGAGGTATTATAGACCAGGACAATGTTACTAACTAACTATTACTACTACTAGAGTTCTGGAGGTATTATAGACCAGGACAATGTTACTAACTATTACTACTACTAGAGTTCTGGAGGTATTATAGACCAGGACAATGTTACTAACTAACTATTACTACTACTAGAGTTCTGGAGGTATTATAGACCAGGACAATGTTACTAACTAACTATTACTACTACTAGAGTTCTGGAAGTATTATAGACCAGAACAATGTTACTAACTAACTATTACTACTACTAGAGTTCTGGAGGTAATATAGACCAGGACAATGTTACTAACTATTACTACTACTAGAGTTCTGGAGGTATTATAGACCAGGACAATGTTACTAACTATTACTACTACTAGAGTTCTGGAGGTATTATAGACCAGGACAGTGTTACTAACTATTACTACTACTAGAGTTATGGAGGTATTATAGACCAGGACAATGTTACTAACTATTACTACTACTAGAGTTCTGGAGGTATTATAGACCAGGACAATGTTACTAACTAACTATTACTACTACTAGAGTTCTGGAGGTATTATAGACCAGGACAATGTTACTAACTATTACTACTACTAGAGTTCTGGAGGTATTATAGACCAGGACAATGTTACTAACTAACTATTACTACTACTAGAGTTCTGGAGGTATTATAGACCAGGACAATGTTACTAACTAACTATTACTACTACTAGAGTTCTGGAGGTAATATAGACCAGGACAATGTTACTAACTATTACTACTACTAGAGTTCTGGAGGTATTATAGACCAGAACAATGTTACTAACTAACTATTACTACTACTAGAGTTCTGGAGGTAGTATAGACCAGGACAATGTTACTAACTATTACTACTACTAGAGTTCTGGAGGTATTATAGACCAGGACAATGTTACTAACTATTACTACTACTAGAGTTCTGGAGGTATTATAGACCAGGACAATGTTACTAACTAATACTACTACTAGAGTTCTGGAGGTATTATAGACCAGGACAATGTTACTAACTAACTATTACTACTACTAGAGTTCTGGAGGTATTATAGACCAGGACAATGTTACTAACTATTACTACTACTAGAGTTCTGGAGGTATTATAGACCAGGACAATGTTACTAACTAATACTACTACTAGAGTTCTGGAGGTATTATAGACCAGGACAATGTTACTAACTAATACTACTACTAGAGTTCTGGAGGTATTATAGACCAGGACAATGTTACTAACTAATACTACTACTAGAGTTGTGGACACAAACATATGACATACGACCGTCATAAACAGGTAACCATCTTTCATTCATTAATAAAAACTCAAACCTGTTGCATAAAAGGTCTGCTTTGTCAAGCTTCAGCTCTGTAAACGGGATTGTGATGGTCACAGTATAGAATATCTGAGAAAACGTATGTGTGTGTGTGTGTGTGTGTGTGTGTGTGTGTGTGTGTGTGTGTGTGTGTGTGTGTGTGCGTGTATGCATGCCCAGTGTGTGTGTGTGTGTGTGTGTGTGTGTGTGTGCATGCCCAGCGTGTGTGTGTGTGTGTGTGTGTGTGTGTGTGTGTGTGTGTGTGTGTGTGTGTGTGTGCATGCCCAGCGTGTGTGTGTGTGTGTGTGTGTGTGTGTGTGTGTGTGTGTGTGTGTGTGTGTGTGTGCATGCCCAGTGTGTGTGTGTGTGTGTGTACCTCAGTAACACAGTTGATGTGGCAGTATGCCAGCAGTTGTTTCTGTAGAGAGCAGAGCAGCTCGTGGAGATGGGCCGGCTGACTGCTGTCTGATGAAGACGTTCCCTGGAGCAGCTTGTCACTGTTCTTCTCTAGTTCCCCAAACGCTTGGTCCTGCACACATACACACACACACACACACACACACACACACACAATGAATATCCAGGCAACAAGAGAGAGAAGCACAGATCTGCTACTTAATAACACCCAGGAGATAAACGAGCAGGGTAACAGCTACATCTACCACCCATGAGATAAACTAGATAAACTAACAGCTACATCTACCACCCAGGAGAAAGACTCCCAGAGTAACAGCTACATCAGAAGCTAGATGAATTAGCAGGGTAACAGCCACATCAGAAGCTAGATGAATTAGCAGAGTAACAGCCACATCAGAAGCTAGATGAATTAGCAGGGTAACAGCTACATCAGAAGCTAGATGAATTAGCAGGGTAACAGCCACATCAGAAGCTAGATGAATTAGCAGAGTAACAGCCACATCAGAAGCTAGATGAATTAGCAGAGTAACAGTCACATCAGAAACTAGATGAATTAGCAGAGTAACATCCACATCAGAAGCTAGATGAATTAGCAGAGTAACAGTCACATCAGAAACTAGATGAATTAGCAGAGTAACAGCTACATCAGAAGCTAGATGAATTAGCAGGGTAACAGCTACATCAGAAGCTAGAGGAATTAGCAGGGTAACAGTCACATCAGAAGCTAGATGAATTAGCAGAGTAACAGCCACATCAGAAACTTGGATTGGAGTATCTGTCCATAGGACCACTTTAAGCCGTACACTCCACAGAGCTGGGCTTTACGGAAAAGTGGCCAGAAAAAAGCCATTGCTTAAAGAAAAAAATAAGCAAACACGTTTGGTGTTCGCCAAAAGGCATTTGGAAGACTCCCCAAAAATATGGAAGAAGGTACTCTGGTCAAATGAGACTAAAATGTAGCTTTTTGGCCATCAAGGAAAGCGCTATGTCTGGTGCAAACCCAACACCTCTCATCACCCCGAGAACGCCATCCCCACAATGTATGTCAAAGCCCAGAACTCAATCCAATTGAGAATCTGTGGTATGAACCCATCCGACTTGAATGAGCTGGAGCAGTTTTGCCTTGAAGAATGGGCAAACATCCCAGTGGCTAGATGTGCCAAGCTTATAGAGACATACCCCAAGAGACTTACAGCTGTAATTGCTGCAAAAGGTGGCTCTACAAAATATTGACATTGGGAGGGTGAATAGTTATGAATGCTCAAGTTTTCAGTTGTCTTATTTCTTGTTTGTTTCACAATAAAAAATATTCAGCATTTTCAACGTGGTAGGCGTGTTGTGTAAATCAAATGATACAAACCCCCCCAAAAAATCTATTTTAATTTCAGGTTGAAAGGCAACAAAATAGGAAAAATGCCAAGGGGGGGTGAATACTTTCGCAAGCCACTGTAAGACAGAATGATCTGGAACAACTAGGCTGCCTCTCTCCTCACCGTGTAGAAGCCCAGGTTTCTGAGCAGGGTCTTCATTAGGATCTCAGCCAGGTGTGTGTCAGGGTTGGTGCCGGGGGCTCCGTAAGAGGGGTCCAGGCCGCAGGAAGCGGCCAGGGCCTCGGGGGCCTCGGGGGGACAGCTGAACCCCAGGAGGGATGCTACGTGGGTGTGGTCCTGGAGCGAAGTCAGAATGATGTCCAGTTGCATCCTCTGGAAAACACAGGGTCAAGGGTCAGAGGTTAGAGGTCAGGGGTCAGAGGCAGGGACAGGATGCAGCTGAAGAGAGACACACAGAAGTCAGCTATCGATCGATCGATGGAAGCATTTTGACTTGGGAACGTTTGGAGCAGCTTTTCCCAAACCTGCACTTCGTAATATTTTGACATTTCTTTGTATATTTTAATCCAGAAAGATGATGCTGATTCATGAGTTTGACAGGCTGAGAAAAGCTTCCTGCCCGTCTGTCCCGACCCGACTACCGACACGTTCATCACTATGAGACGGCTGGAGATTCAATTTGAATATTGAAACAATGTTGCAAATGTCAGAGTGACAGACGGAAAGGTTTATACAAATCTCCGCTGTTGAAAACGAAATGTGAGACTATGTCTAGATGCTTTTTATAGCGGAGATCAGGTTTATAAATTGCCTGGCTGGGCTGATGAGACAGTGGATTGCGAAGTCAGATGGAACAGAGTAAAAAGGTATTTTAACATCATAGATTTAGCCGGTGGTAACTTGTGGAATAGACACCGGCTGGAATGCGGTTTTAACCAAATCAGCATTCAGGATTAGACCCACCTGTTATATAAAATAGCAATAAGGCACCTTGGGAGTTTGTGGTATATGGTCAATATACCACGGCTAAGGGCTGTGTCCAGGCACTCTGTGTTGTGTCATGGCTAAGAACAGCCCATAGCCGTGCTATATTGACCATATACCACACTCCCTCGGGCCTTATTGCTTAAATAGAACTAGGGCCTTATTGACTAAATAGAACTAGGGCCTTATTGACTAAATAGAACTGGGGCCTTATTGACTAAATAGAACTAGGGCCTTATTGACTAAATAGAACTAGGGTCTTATTGACTAAATAGAACTAGGGTCTTATTGACTAAATAGAACTAGGGCCTTATTGACTAAATAGAACTAGGGCCTTATTGACTAAATAGAACTAGGGCCTTATTGACTAAATAGAACTGGGGCCTTATTGCTTAAATAGAACTAGGACCTTATTGATATAGTCACAGGTAAATGGCGTTGTTCAGACCAACGTGCAATACATCTATGTGCTATACCTGTCCTTTGGACAGACTCTCCCATCTGTCAGGTCCCTGGGGCAGCAGGGAGTGGAGAAGCTCCATCCTCTCTCTCAGAGGAGGTAACAGCATAGTGGCCCCCACAGACAGAGTCTCAATCACAGCCTAGAGAAAACACAGAGATGGGTCAACACAACAGAGACACAGGGTTAGAGCCTGACAACACAGAGACACAGGGTTAGAGCCTGACAACACAGAGACACAGGGTTAGAGCCTGACAACACAGAGACACAGTGCTAGAGCCTGACAACACAGAGACACAGTGGTAGAGCCTGACAACACAGAGACACAGTGTTAGAGCCCGACAACACAGAGACACAGTGTTAGAACCCGACAACACAGTGCTAGAGCCTGACAACACAGAGACACAGTGTTAGAGCCTGACAACACAGAGACACAGGGTTAGAGCCTGACAACACAGAGACACAGGGTTAGAGCCTGACAACACAGAGACACAGTGTTAGAGCCCGACAACACAGAGACACAGTGTTAGAACCCGACAACACAGTGCTAGAGCCTGACAACACAGATACACAGTGTTAGAGCCTGACAGCACAGAGACACAGGGTTAGAGCCTGACGACACAGGGTTCGAGCCTGACAACACAGAGACACAGGGTTAGAGCCTGACAACACAGAGACACAGTGTTAGAGTCCGACAACACAGAGACACAGGGTTAGAGCCTGACAACACAGAGACACAGGGTTAGAGCCTGACAACACAGCACAGTGTTAAAGCCTGACAACACAGAGACAGTGTTAAAGTCTGACAACACAGAGACACAGTGTTAGAGCCTGACAACACAACACAGAGTTAAAGTCTGACAACACAGAGACACAGTGTTAGAGCCCGACAACACAGAGACACAGTGTTAGAGCCCGACAACACAGAGACACAGTGTTAGAGCCCGACAACACAGAGACAAAGTGTTAGAGCCCGACAACACAGAGACACAGTGTTAGAGCCCGACAACACAACACTGTGTTAGAGCCTGACAACACAGAGACACAGTGCTAGAGCCTGACAACACAGAGACACAGTGTTAGAGCCCGACAACACAGAGACACAGTGCTAGAGCCTGACAACACAGAGACACAGTGCTAGAGCCTGACAACACAGAGACACAGTGCTAGAGCCTGACAACACAGAGACACAGTGTTAGAGCCCGACAACACAGAGACACAGTGTTAGAGCCCGACAACACAACACTGTGTTAGAGCCCGACAACACAGAGACACAGTGTTAGAGCCCGACAACACAACACTGTGTTAGAGCCTGACAACACAGAGACACAGTGCTAGAGCCTGACAACACAACACAGTGTTAGAGCCCGACAACACAACACAGTGTTAGAGCCCGACAACACAGTGTTAGAGCCCGACAACACAGTGTTAGCGTCTCAAACACAGCCTGATTACACAGAGATGTCCCACAGTGTCTCAAACACAGCCTGATTACACAGAGATGTCCCACAGGCCCTAACAGACAGTGTCTCAAACACAGCCTGATTACACAGAGATGTCCCACAGGCCCTAACAGACAGTGTCTCAAACACAGCCTGATTACACAGAGATGTCCCACAAACTCAGTTTTTCGTACCACAGGCCCCCAACAGACAGTGTTTCAAACACAGTCTGGCATAAACAACAACAGCACCACACAATGAGAGGAGATAACAGCTTGACTATCGATCTCAATCCCAGCCTGACAACCAAAACACACAATGAGAGGAGACAACAGCTTGACTATCGATCTCAATCCCAGCCTGACAACCAAAACACAAAATGAGAAGAGACAACAGCTTGACTATCGATCTCAATCCCAGCCTGACAACCAAAACACAAAATGAGAGGAGACAACAGCTTGACTATCGATCTCAATCCCAGCCTGACAACCAAAACACAAAATGAGAAGAGACAACAGCTTAACTATCGATCTCAATCCCAGCCTGACAACCAAAACACAAAATGAGAGGAGACAACAGCTTGACTATCGATCTCAATCCCAGCCTGACAACCAAAACACACAATGAGAAGAGACAACAGCTTGACTATCCATCTCAATCCCAGCCTGACAACCAAAACACACAATGAGAAGAGATAACAGCTTGACTATCCATCTCAATCCCAGCCTGACAACCAAAACACACAATGAGAAGAGACAACAGCTTGACTATCGATCTCAATCCCAGCCTGACAACCAAAACACACAATGAGAGGAGACAACAGCTTGACTATCGATCTCAATCCCAGCCTGACAACCAAAACACACAATGAGAAGAGACAACAGCTTGACTATCGATCTCAATCCCAGCCTGACAACCAAAACACACAATGAGAAGAGACAACAGCTTGACTATCGATCTCAATCCCAGCCTGACAACCAAAACACAGCGACACTGGGTTTGGCTCAGAGACAAAACCCCAACGGGTCAGGGACCTGGCAAATAGTCAAGTTCAGACCAGTTAGTCAACAGATTGTGCCTTGTTGCTTCACATGTCCAGAGTCCATATTGTCATCACTAGTCTGAAAGGTAATGTTGTCCAGTAAGTAGAGATGTAGTGTTTTGAGGGTTTATAGTTAAATCTATATTGTTACCATTCGGGCTGTATACAGACACCCTTCAAAGGAGCAGCTGATCTAGTGGTTACTGTGTGAGCCGGTGTTCACCTCTTGGATCTCATCAGGAACAGAGGAATCCATCAGTCTGAAGAGAAGGTTCCGGAGGGGGCGGGCCTGTCGCCCTAGGATACTGGTGGCCACTCCCCCGGCCAGAGCCAAAGCCAGGTGATTGGACAGCAGTCGAAGGCAGAGTTTCAGGAAGTTGTGATGCTCCCTGTATATGAAGTGGTACGTCAGAGTGTTATGATACTGTCTTGATAAGACAGAAGACGAAGCCCAGCAGAAAGGCAATGCAATGGTTTTCATTGATTGTAGCATCAGTAAAATGCTACAGAATGTACAGTTGAAGTCAGAAATGTACATACACCTTAGCCAAATACATTTAAACTCAGTTTTTCACAATTCCTGACATTTAATCCTAGTAAAAAAATCCACGTTTAAGGTCAGTTAGAATCACCACTTTATTTTCAGAATGTGAAATGTCAGAATAATAGTAGAGAGAATGATTTATTTCAGCTTTTATTTCTTTCATCACATTCCCAGTGGGTCAGAAGTTTACATACACTGAAACCTTATTGTGTTTTTCGTGGTCTTACGGGACCGTTAATGCCTCAGATGAATAGTCAGCGTGGTGGAGGCTGCTGTCATTTCACGTCTTCAGGACGGAATGTTTAGAATGAATGGAACCCCATTAAACACATTGTATCTATGAGCTGGACAAGGTTCCAATGATTTCATTCCTGTCTTTACAGTGAGCGGTGCTGTAGGGTTCCCTGAGGTGCCTGCAGTACCAGTACCTACCTGGAGGAGGGGAAGGGGAGGGGTGGCACCTCGCTGTTGATGCCGTCACAGTAGCGCTCTAGGAAGGAACGCAGGTGAGAGAAGGTGCTTTCTTCCAGGTCCACACAGTAGGGTCTGTGCCACGCTACCACCTGTCTGTCGACCAATTAAAACACAACAATATTATCATCTCATAGGGACTGTGTGTGTGTGTGTGTGTGTGTGTGTGTGTGTGTGTGTGTGTGTGTGTGTGTGTGTGTGTGTGTGTGTGTGTGTGTGTGTGTGTGTGTATGTGTGTGTGTATGTGTGTGTGTGTGTGTACAGTAGGAACAGTCCCCACTGACCCCCTGGAGGTCTGAAGTCCAGGGTTGTGGTGCAGCAGACTCAGCGTTCCACATAGAAGCACCATGGATAGAGATGGGACTGGGATGGTGGGGCCTGGAATGGGGGGTTGGGACTGGGATGGGGGGGCCTGGAATGGGGGGGTGGGACTGGGATGGGGGGGCCTGGATTCGGGGGGGGGGGACTGGGATGAGGGGGTGGGACTGGGCTGGGGGGTGGGGCTTGGATGGGGGGGTGGGGGTGGGACTGGGATGAGGGGGCCTGGAATGGGGGGGTGGGACTGGGATGAGGGGGTGGGACTGGGCTGGGGGGTGGGGCTTGGATGGGGGGGTGGGGGTGGGACTGGGATGAGGGGGTCGGACTGAGATGGGGGGGTGGGGACTGGGATGGGGGCAGACCTCAGAAGACCATGGTTCTGTACCTGTCCCTGGGCAGAGTGGTCCATGCCAGGCTGTGTGTTCACCATGCTATATTTCTATACTGACCTGTCCCTGGGCATCGTGTCTCTTCTAAATGCTATATTTCTATACTGACATGTCTCTGGGCATTGTGTCTCTTCTAAATGCTATATTTCTATACTGACCTGTCCCTGGGTATCGTGTCACTTCTAAATGCTATATTTCTATACTGACCTGTCCCTGGGTATCGTGTCACTTCTAAATGCTATATTTCTATACTGACCTGTCCCTGGGTATCGTGTCACTTCTAAATGCTATATTTCTATACTGACCTGTCCCTGGGCATCGTGTCTCTTCTAAATGCTATATTTCTATACTGACCTGTCCCTGGGCATCGTGTCTCTTCTAAATGCTATATTTCTATACTGACATGTCCCTAGGCATCATGTCTCTTCTAAATGCTATATATCTATACTGACCTGTCCCTGGGCACCGTGTCTCTTCTACATGCTATATTTCTATACTGACCTGTCCCTGGTCACCGTGTCTCTTCTACATGCTATATTTCTATACTGACCTGTCCCTGGGCATCGTGTCTCTTCTACATGCTATATTTCTATACTGGCCTGTCCCTGGGCATCATGTCTCTTCTATATTTCTATACTGACCTGTCCCTGGGCACCGTGTCTCTTCTACATGCTATATTTCTATGCGTTCCGGTAGCAGCACCAACCTGTCCCTGGGCAGAGCGGTCCATGCCAGGCTGTGGGAGGTACCAGCTGAGATCTGTTGGATGACCACACCGTCCAGACCAACCACCTTCTTCGGCTTGGTGATGGGACCAGTGGAGTTACCCTGGCCACACTGACCCATGGAGTTGTTACCCCACGCATACACCTCATTGTCTAGGTGGAGGAGAGACAGAGAGACGAGAGGAAAAATAGACATCAAGTTGATTTAATCATCCAATCATGGGAACATTTTTGGGATGTTACGATGTGGTTTAAAATGTGGTGTGAGATTAAGAAGTGAGATGAAGAAATACGATTAAGAAGTGAGATTAAAAAGTGAGATGAAGAAATAAAATGAAGAAGTGAGATTAAGAAGTGAGATTAAGAAGTGAGATTAAGAAGTGAGATGAAGAAGTGAGATGAAGAAGTGAGATTAAGAAGTGAGATTAAGAAGTGAGATTAAGAAGTGAGATGAAGAAGTGAGATGAAGAAGTGAGATTAAGAAGTGAGATTAAGAAGTGAGATTAAGAAGTGAGATTAAGAAGTGAGATGAAGAAGTGAGATGAAGAAGTGAGATGAAGAAGTGAGATTAAGAAGTGAGATTAAGAAGTGAGATTAAGAAGTGAGATTAAGAAGTGAGATGAAGAAGTGAGATGAA
Organism: Oncorhynchus mykiss; assembly: GCF_057628025.1. NCBI lineage: Eukaryota > Metazoa > Chordata > Actinopteri > Salmoniformes > Salmonidae > Oncorhynchus > Oncorhynchus mykiss. The sequence continues at coordinate 46,150,423 of NC_143047.1, forward strand.
GAAGTGAGATTAAGAAGTGAGATTAAGAAGTGAGATGAAGAAGTGAGATGAAGAAGTGAGATTAAGAAGTGAGATTAAGAAGTGAGATGAAGAAGTGAGATGAAGAAGTGAGATGAAGAAGTGAGATGAAGAAGTGAGATGAAGAAGTGAGATGAAGAAGTGAGATTAAGAAGTGAGATGAAGAAGTGAGATGAAGAAGTGAGATGAAGAAGTGAGATTAAGAAGTGAGATTAAGAAGTGAGATTAAGAAGTGAGATGAAGAAGTGAGATGAAGAAGTGAAATGAAGAAGTGAGATTAAGAAGTGAGATTAAGAAGTGAGATGAAGAAGTGAGATTAAGAAGTGAGATTAGTAATGGGTGAAATGTGTATGTGGTCATAAGAATCTCCCCTTTCAGAAACAAGAGCATATATGACTTATCCTGTTTGAACTTTACAGATAAACAAGAGAATCTCTAGTAAAACAGTTGAAGCAGGATAAGTCAATACTACCCCACATCTAGCTCTCTCCAGGTACTGTGTTTAACTTGTGGTTAGAGGCTGCAGTTTTACTGTGGGCTGGGCTGGTGGTTACTGCTGCTGCCTGGGCTGGGCTGGTGGTTACTGCTGCTACCTTTTCATGTCTCTGTCCAATAAACTGGACAAATCCTTTACTGTCTCTCTGTCTCTGTCCAATAAACTGGACAAATCCTTTCCTGTCTTTCTGTCTCTGTCCAATAAACTGGACAAATCCTTTACTGTCTCTGTCTCTGTCCAATAAACTGGACAAATCGTTTCCTGTCTCTGTCTCGGTCCAATAAACTGGACAAATCCTTTACTGTCTCTCTGTCCCTGTCCAATAAACTGGACAAATCCTTTCCAGTCTCTGTCCAATAAACTGGACAAATCATTTCCTGTCTCTGTCTAATAAACTGGACAAATCCTTTCCTGTCTCTGTCCAATAAATTGGACAAATCCTTTACTGTGTCTGTCCAATAAACTGGACAAATCCTTTCCTGTCTCTGTCCAATAAACTGGACAAATCCTTTCCTGTCTCTGTCCAATAAACTGGACAAATCCTTTCCTGTCTCTGTCCAATAAACTGGACAAATCCTTTCCTGTCTCTGTCCAATAAACTGGACAAATCCTTTACTGTCTCTGTCCAATAAACTGGACAAATCCTTTACTGTCTCTGTCCAATAAACTGGACAAATCATTTACTGTCTCTGTCTAATAAACTGGACAAATCCTTTACTGTCTTTCTGTCTCTGTCCAATAAACTGGACAAATCCTTTCCTGTCTTAATAAATAATCTTATATTGCCAGGGGTGGTCTAGTGGTCTAATCTACTGGCTCTCTTATTCAGCACTCTCTCTACTACCTTCTACCGCTGGCTCTCTCTTTCAGCACTCTCTCTACTACCTTCTACCTCTGTCTCTCTCTTTCAGCACTCTCTCTACAACCTTCTACCTCCGTCTCTCTCTTTCAGCACTCTCTCTACTACCTTCTACCTCTGTCTCTCTCTTTCAGCACTCTCTCTACTACCTTCTACCTCTGGCTCTCTCTTTCAGCACTCTCTCTACTACCTTCTACCTCTGGCTCTCTCTTTCAGCACTCTCTCTACAACCTTCTACCTCTGGCTCTCTCTTTCAGCACTCTCTCTACTACCTTCTACCTCTCTCTCTCTTTCAGCACTCTCTCTACAACCTTCTACCTCCGTCTCTCTCTTTCAGCACTCTCTCTACTACCTTCTACCTCCGTCTCTCTCTTTCAGCACTCTCTCTACTACCTCTGTCTCTCTCTTTCAGCACTCTCTCTACTACCTTCTACCTCTGTCTCTCTCTTTCAGCACTCTCTCTACTACCTTCTACCTCTGTCTCTCTCTTTCAGCACTCTCTCTACTACCTTCTACCTCTGTCTCTCTCTTTCAGCACTCTCTCTACTACCTTCTACCTCTGTCTCTCTCTTTCAGCACTCTCTCTACTACCTTCTACCTCTGTCTCTCTCTTTCAGCACTCTCTCTACTACCTTCTACCTCCGTCTCTCTCTTTCAGCACTCTCTCTACTACCTTCTACCTCCGTCTCTCTCTTTCAGCACTCTCTCTACTACCTTCTACCTCTGTCTCTCTCTTTCAGCACTCTCTCTACTACCTTCTACATCTGTCACTCTCTTTCAGCACTCTCTCTACTACCTTCTACCTCTCTCTTTCAGCACTCTCTCTACTACCTTCTACCTCTGTCTTTCTCTTTCAGCACTCTCTCTACTACCTTCTACCTCTGTCTCTCTCTTTCAGCACTCTCTCTACTACCTTCTACCTCTGTCTCTCTCTTTCAGCACTCTCTCTACTACCTTCTACCTCTGTCTCTCTCTTTCAGCACTCTCTCTACTACCTTCTACCTCTGTCTTTCTCTTTCAGCACTCTCTCTACTACCTTCTACCTCTGTCTCTCTCTTTCAGCACTCTCTCTACTACCTTCTACCTCTGTCTCTCTCTTTCAGCACTCTCTCTACTACCTTCTACCTCCGTCTCTCTCTTTCAGCACTCTCTCTACTACCTCTGTCTCTCTCTTTCAGCACTCTCTCTACTACCTCTGTCTTTCTCTTTCAGCACTCTCTCTACTACCTTCTACCTCTGTCTCTCTCTTTCAGCACTCTCTCTACTACCTTCTACCTCTCTCTTTCAGCACTCTCTCTACTACCTTCTACCTCTGTCTTTCTCTTTCAGCACTCTCTCTACTACCTTCTACCTCTGTCTCTCTCTTTCAGCACTCTCTCTACTACCTTCTACATCTGTCACTCTCTTTCAGCACTCTCTCTACTACCTTCTACCTCTCTCTTTCAGCACTCCCTCTACTACCTTCTACCTCTGTCTCTCTCTTTCAGCACTCTCTCTACTACCTTCTACCTCCGTCTCTCTCTTTCAGCACTCTCTCTACTACCTTCTACCTCCGTCTCTCTCTTTCAGCACTCTCTCTACTACCTTCTACCTCTGTCTCTCTCTTTCAGCACTCTCTCTACTACCTTCTACATCTCTCTTTCAGCACTCTCTCTACTACCTTCTACCTCTGTCTTTCTCTTTCAGCACTCTCTCTACTACCTTCTACCTCTGTCTCTCTCTTTCAGCACTCTCTCTACTACCTTCTACCTCTGTCTCTCTCTTTCAGCACTCTCTCTACTACCTTCTACCTCCGTCTCTCTCTTTCAGCACTCTCTCTACTACCTTCTACCTCTGTCTCTCTCTTTCAGCACTCTCTCTACTACCTTCTACCTCTCTCTTTCAGCACTCTCTCTACTACCTTCTACCTCTGTCTTTCTCTTTCAGCACTCTCTCTACTACCTTCTACCTCTGTCTCTCTCTTTCAGCACTCTCTCTACTACCTTCTACCTCTGTCTCTCTCTTTCAGCACTCTCTCTACTACCTTCTACCTCCGTCTCTCTCTTTCAGCACTCTCTCTACTACCTCTGTCTCTCTCTTTCAGCACTCTCTCTACTACCTCTGTCTTTCTCTTTCAGCACTCTCTCTACTACCTTCTACCTCTCTCTTTCAGCACTCTCTCTACTACCTTCTACCTCTGTCTTTCTCTTTCAGCACTCTCTCTACTACCTTCTACCTCTGTCTCTCTCTTTCAGCACTCTCTCTACTACCTTCTACCTCTGTCTCTCTCTTTCAGCACTCTCTCTACTACCTTCTACCTCCGTCTCTCTCTTTCAGCACTCTCTCTACTACCTTCTACCTCCGTCTCTCTCTTTCAGCACTCTCTCTACTACCTCTGTCTCTCTCTTTCAGCACTCTCTCTACTACCTCTGTCTTTCTCTTTCAGCACTCTCTCTACTACCTCTGTCGCTCTCTTTCAGCACTCTCTCTACTACCTTCTACCTCTGTCTCTCTCTTTCAGCACTCTCTCTACTACCTTCTACCTCTGTCTTTCTCTTTCAGCACTCTCTCTACTACCTTCTACCTCTGTCTTTCTCTTTCAGCACTCTCTCTACTACCTTCTACCTCTGTCTCTCTCTTTCAGCACTCTCTCTACTACCTTCTACCTCTGTCTCTCTCTTTCAGCACTCTCTCTACTACCTTCTACCTCTGTCTCTCTCTTTCAGCACTCTCTCTACTACCTTCTACCTCTCTCTTTCAGCACTCTCTCTACTACCTTCTACCTCTGTCTCTCTCTTTCAGCACTCTCTCTACTACCTTCTACCTCCGTGTCTCTCTTTCAGCACTCTCTCTACTACCTCTGTCGCTCTCTTTCAGCACTCTCTCTACTACCTTCTACCTCTGTCTCTCTCTTTCAGCACTCTCTCTACTACCTTCTACCTCTGTCTCTCTCTTTCAGCACTCTCTCTACTACCTTCTACCTCTGGCTCTCTCTTTCAGCACTCTCTCTACTACCTTCTACCACTGTCTTGCTCGTTCAGCACTCTCTCTACTAACCTTCTACCTCTGTCTCTCTCTAACCAATAAACACGCAAAACACTGACATCATAGATTTAAAATAATCATGTATTTTTTAAAGGGTTGTTTTACCGTGTGAGAGAGCTAGACAGTGGCTGTCTCCTATGGAGAGGTCAACCACCCTGGTCGCCGTCAACTCCTCAATCAG
>NC_143047.1:46160000-46230000 GCF_057628025.1 Oncorhynchus mykiss
CATGGACAGACTGACTAGTTACAACATGGACAGACTAGATACGTTACAACACGGACAGACTGACTAGCTACAACACGGACAGACTGATTAGCTACAACATGGACAGACTAGATACGTTAAAACACGGACAGACTGACTAGCTACAACACAGACAGACAGACTAGTTACAACACGGACAGACAGACTAGCTACAACACGGACAGACTAGTTACAACACGGACAGACTGACTAGATACAACACGGACAGACTAGTTACAACACGGACAGACTAGTTACAACACGGACAGACTGACTAGCTACAACACGGACAGACTGACTAGCTGGGGTGTGGAGAAGCAGACTATCGCTTGACCTGAGGGTGCAGGTAGGGTTATGGAGGGAGAGCAGTTCTTTGAGACAAGGAATACACTGGAATGTCAGCGGGAGGTTTTTGATTTCAATCCGGAATGAGACAGGGACCGCAGAGATGTGAGGATGGTGGCAGTTCTGAATGTATTGGAGGGATCCAGATGAAGAGTGTTGTAGTTTTTCAGGAGACTCCTGCCAGGGATCCAGATGTAGAGTGTTGTAGTTCTTCAGGAGCCTCCTACCAGGTATCCAGATGAAGAGAGTTGTAGTTCTTCAGGAGACTCCTGCCAGGGTGCCAGATGAAGAGAGTTGTAGTTCTTCAGGAGACTCCTGCCAGGGATCCAGATGAAGAGAGTTGTAGTTCTTCAGGAGCCTCCTACCAGGTATCCAGATGTAGAGAGTTGTAGTTCTTCAGGAGCCTCCTACCAGGGATCAAGATGAAGAGAGTTGTAGTTCTTCAGGAGACTCCTACCAGGGATCCAGATGTAGAGTGTTGTAGTTCTTCAGGAGCCTCCTACCAGGGATCCAGATAAAGAGGGTGTTGCAGTAGTTCAGCATTGAGGAGATAAAGACATGGACGAGCTTCTCGACAGCGTCAAACACTGTGCTCAAGTCCAGGAGGATCAGGAGACAGGGAGAGCCAAGTCGTTGGTGACTCTGAGTAGCGCCGTTTCAATGCTGTGGGCCGGTCGGAAACCTGGCTGGAACTTCTCATATAGGTTGTTCTTATTGAGAAGGTCCTGGAGCTGTACAGAAACCCCTTTCTCCAACACTTTGGAGAGAAACGGGTGGTTGGATATTGGCCTGTAAAATTGGCCAGCAGCAGAGTGACATGATGGAGAGTTAATGTGGATTTTGAAATCTCTTATAATCACAATGTTGGTTGAGGTGGCGCAGAGTGAAGGAAGGGTTAGGCTTCAGAGACAAAGATAAACTAGAAGGGTTAGGCTTCAGAGACAAAGATAAACTAGAAGCACCGTCATGGGGCTCATTTAGGCCTGAGTAGACCACAGGATGATGCCAGGTTTCAGTTAGGAACATGATGTCAAGCTTCTCGTGGTCGTGCAGGAGGAGGGATTTATTAGAGAGAGACAGCGTATGAAATAGCCCCGTGCTGATAGGCAGGGGAGATGTTGGAATAGGAGCTGCATCAAGTGTCTGTAGAGGTCTCAGGGCACTGAAATCCACTCCGCGTTTTCCTCATTTCCCTTGTGTGCAGAGGTCTTATGGCGTTTCAACTGCCTGAGAAGCATCCTGCAGACCTGGTCCTGTATCATCCATCTCCACTGGGATCAGACCTGGTCCTGTATCATCCATCTCCACTGGGATCAGACCTGGTCCTGTATCATCCATCTCCGCTGGGCTCAGACCTGTATCATCCATCTCTACTGGGATCAGACCTGGTCCTGTATCATCCATCTCTACTGGGATCAGACCTGGTCTGTTATCATCCATCTCCACTGTGCTCAGACCTGGTCCTGTATCATCCATCTCCACTGGGCTCAGACCTGGTCCTGTATCATCCATCTCTACTGGGATCAGACCTGGTCCTGTATCCTCCATATCTACTGGGATCAGACCTGGTCCGTTATCATCCATCTCCACTGGGATCAGACCTGGTCCTGTATCATCCATCTCCACTGGGATCAGACCTGGTCCTGTATCATCCATCTCCACTGGGATCAGACCTGGTCTGTTATCATCCATCTCCACTGTGCTCAGACCTGGTCCTGTATCATCCATCTCCACTGGGCTCAGACCTGGTCCTGTATCATCCATCTCCACTGGGCTCAGACCTGGTCCTGTATCATCCATCTCCACTGGGATCAGACCTGGTCCTATATCATCCATCTCCACTGGGATCAGACCTGGTCCTATATCATCCATCTCCACTGGGATCAGACCTGGTCCTATATCATCCATCTCCACTGTGCTCAGACCTGGTCCTGTATCATCCATCTCCACTGGGCTCAGACCTGGTCCTGTATCATCCATCTCCACTGGGCTCAGACCTGGTCCTGTATCATCCATCTCCACTGGGATCAGACCTGGTCCTATATCATCCATCTTTACTGGGATCAGACCTGGTCTGTTATCATCCATCTCCACTGTGCTCAGACCTGGTCCTGTATCATCCATCTCCACTGGGCTCAGACCTGGTCCTGTATCATCCATCTCCACTGGGATCAGACCTGGTCCTGTATCATCCATCTCCACTGGGATCAGACCTGGTCTGTTATCATCCATCTCCACTGTGCTCAGACCTGGTCCTGTATCATCCATCTCCACTGGGCTCAGACCTGGTCCTGTATCATCCATCTCCACTGGGCTCAGACCTGGTCCTGTATCATCCATCTCCACTGGGATCAGACCTGGTCCTATATCATCCATCTCCACTGGGATCAGACCTGGTCCTATATCATCCATCTCCACTGGGATCAGACCTGGTCCTATATCATCCATCTCCACTGTGCTCAGACCTGGTCCTGTATCATCCATCTCCACTGGGCTCAGACCTGGTCCTGTATCATCCATCTCCACTGGGCTCAGACCTGGTCCTGTATCATCCATCTCCACTGGGATCAGACCTGGTCCTATATCATCCATCTTTACTGGGATCAGACCTGGTCTGTTATCATCCATCTCCACTGTGCTCAGACCTGGTCCTGTATCATCCATCTCCACTGGGCTCAGACCTGGTCCTGTATCATCCATCTCCACTGGGCTCAGACCTGGCCCTGTATCATCCATCTCCACTCTGGGATCAGACCTGGTCCTGTATCATCCACGATGCCCCTAGGCGCCATGGCAACCATGGAACCCAATTATTACCACAATTAAATATAAAATGTAGGTCATTGAAAATGATGATTACGTACGGGTTGGGATGAGTCATTGAAAATGATGATTACGTACGGGTTGGGATGAGTCATTGAAAATGATGATTACGTACGGGTTGGGATGAGTCATTGAAAATGATGATTACGTACGGGTTGGGATGAGTCATTGAAAATGATGATTACGTACGGGTTGGGATGAGTCATTGAAAATGATGATTACATACAGGTTGGGATGAGTCATTGAAAATGCTGATTACGTACGGGTTGGGATGAGTCATTGAAAATGATGATTACGTACGGGTTGGGATGAGTCATTGAAAATGATGATTACGTACGGGTTGGGATGAGTCATTGAAAATGATGATTACGTACGGGTTGGGATGAGTCATTGAAAATGATGATTACGTACGGGTTTGGATGAGTCTTTGAAAATGATGATTACGTACGGGTTGGGATGAGTCATTGAAAATTATGATTACGTACGGGTTGGGATGAGTCATTGAAAATGATGATTACGTACGGGTTGGGATGAGTCATTGAAAATGATGATTACGTACGGGTTGGGATGAGTCATTGAAAATGATGATTACGTACGGGTTTGGATGAGTCATTGAAAATGATGATTACGTACGGGTTGGGATGAGTCATTGAAAGTCCTTCAATTTGACTTGCCAATGTCGGTATGAACCCTGTATAGGCGACATCGCTCAGCTTCGCAAATGAAAGATAAAAAAAATCAACTGCCACTAAAATTATGCATCGCATCATTCCTGTCAGATCTTGACCCGGGCCAGTATTTTTGTGTTGTTGTTGGGGTGTTTTTTAACATTCGGGGCCAGTAGCTTCCAATTGGCACTGGTCCGGTGTGCCACTGGCAAACTCACCTGTATGTGAAGCTCTGCTGTGTGTGTAAGGCCTATATGTCTACCACTTTGTGTAGCCGTTAGCGATGCTAATGATAGCCTAACCATTTTCAGGTAGATGGAAAGGTAATACCTGGCAGAATCAGGGTTAATTGCATCAATCCAGTTGCATTTTGTTTTTGAAAACACTGCTAGTCCTTCTCCCCGCTTTCTGTTGTTGTTGTTGTTGTTGTTGTTGTTGTTGTTGTTGTTGTATCATTTTGGTATCAAGTTTCATTTAAAAAAAATGTTTTTATTCTGCCCTCTAGAGGATTTCACAGAAAAGAACACATGGCATTTTGAAATCTGTAATAAAATACATTTTGCACTTCATTTTCACAGTCTCTTTTCTTCGCTGTTTCAGTACATCTATCCAAATCAATGTAAGAACACAAACATGCTAATTTATCAGATGGTTAGTCATTACTAGCCTGGTTCTGTATTGAATGACAGGCACATTAAGGGACACAAGCCAGTTCATTATCAATTATCAATTATTTTATAAAAAAAACATTGGTGCGACTAAATCATGTGCTGGTTCCACCAACTGAACTAGTTAGTAGCACCAGTTCCACCAACTGAACTAGTTAGTAGCACCAGTTCCACCAACTGAACTAGTTAGTAGCACCAGTTCCACCAACTGAACTAGTTAGTAGCACCAGTTCCACCAACTGAACTAGTTAGTAGCACCAGTTCCACCAACTGAACTAGTTAGTAGCACCAGTTCCACCAACTGAACTAGTTAGTAGCACCAGTTCACCCAACTGAACTAGTTAGTAGCACCAGTTCCACCAACTGAACTAGTAAGTAGCCCCAGTTCACCCAACTGAACTAGTTAGTAGCACCAGTACCACCAACTGAACTAGTTAGTAGCACCAGTACCACCAACTGAACTAGTTAGTAGCACCAGTTCCACCAACTGAACTAGTTAGTAGCACCAGTTCACCCAACTGAACTAGTTAGTAGCACCAGTTCCACCAACTGAACTAGTAAGTAGCACCAGTTCTTACCAACTGAACTAGTTAGTAGCACCAGTTCCACAAACTGAACTAGTTAGTAGCACCAGTTCCACCAACTGAACTAGTTAGTAGCACCAGTTCCACCAACTGAACTAGTTAGTAGCACCAGTTCCACCAACTGAACTAGTTAGTAGCACCAGTATCACCAACTGAACTAGTTAGTAGCACCAGTTCCACCAACTGAACTAGTTAGTAGCACCAGTACCACCAACTGAACTAGTTAGTAGCACCAGTTCCACCAACTGAACTAGTTAGTAGCACCAGTACCACCAACTGAACTAGTTAGTAGCACCAGTACCACCAACTGAACTAGTTAGTAGCACCAGTATCACCAACTGAACTAGTTAGTAGCACCAGTATCACCAACTGAACTAGTTAGTAGCACCAGTTCCACCAACTGAACTAGTTAGTAGCACCAGTACCACCAACTGAACTAGTTAGTAGCACCAGTATCACCAACTGAACTAGTTAGTAGCACCAGTTCCACCAACTGAACTAGTTAGTAGCACCAGTACCACCAACTGAACTAGTTAGTAGCACCAGTACCACCAACTGAACTAGTTAGTAGCACCAGTTCCACCAACTGAACTAGTTAGTAGCACCAGTACCACCAACTGAACTAGTTAGTGTCACCAGTACCACCAACTGAACTAGTTAGTAGTACCAGTACCACCAACTGAACTAGTTAGTAGCACCAGTTCCACCAACTGAACTAGTTAGTAGTACCAGTACCACCAACTGAACTAGTTAGTAGCACCAGTACCACCAACTGAACTAGTTAGTAGTACCAGTACCACCAACTGAACTAGTTAGTAGCATCAGTTCCACCAACTGAACTAGTTAGTAGCACCAGTATCACCAACTGAACTAGTTAGTAGCAGCAGTTCCACCAACTGAACTAGTTAGTGTAGAACCCTCAAGCAGTAAAACAATGTTAATAATGTTTAGTTTTAATAATGTTCAGAGTGCTGATAATGTTCAGAGTGCTGATAATGTTCAGAGTTAATCATGTTCAGAGTGCTGATAATGTTTAGTGTTAATAATGTTCAGTGTAATAATGTTCAGAGTTAATAATGTTCAGAGGTAATAATGTTCAGTGTAATAATGTTCAGAGGTAATAATGTTCAGAGGTAATAATGTTCAGAGGTAATAATGTTCAGAGGTAATAATGTTCAGAGGTAATAATGTTCAGAGTTAATAATGTTCAGAGTGCTGATAATGTTCAGTGTAATAATGTTCAGAGGTAATAATGTTCAGAGGTAATAATGTTCAGAGGTAATAATGTTCAGAGGTAATAATGTTCAGTGTAATAATGTTCAGAGGTAATAATGTTCAGAGGTAATAATGTTCAGAGGTAATAACGTTTAGTGTTAATAATGTTCAGAGGTAATAATGTTCAGGATGCTAATAGTGCTAATATTTACCTAATCTCCCGAAGTCTCCTTCACCCCACGTGTAGAGCTCTCCATCCTCACTGACCGCTGCACTGTGTCGGTAGCCCGCTGACACACACACCACCACCTGGCCCAACAACGTTCAGCATTGAGACACGACACACTAAAACACACTCGTTTAATGAAATTACACATTATTATACCATGGCATTGTTGGAAACCCCCGTTTCTGATTGGCTCGGAAGAGCTTTTCTAGAGCATGCTGTATCTAGAGCAGCATTCTAGAGCATGCTGTATCTAGAGCAGCATTCTAGAGCATGCTGTATCTAGAGCAGCATTCTAGAGCATGCTGTATCTAGAGCAGCATTCTAGAGCATGCTGTATCTAGAGCAGCATTCTAGAGCATGCTGTATCTAGAGCAGCATTCTAGAGCATGCTGTATCTAGAGCAGCATTCCAGAGCATGCTGTATCTAGAGCAGCATTCCAGAGCATGCTGTATCTAGAGCAGCATTCTAGAGCATGCTGTATCTAGAGCAGCATTCTAGAGCATGCTGTATCTAGAGCAGCATTCTAGAGCATGCTGTATCTAGAGCAGCATTCTAGAGCATGCTGTATCTAGAGCAGCATTCTAGAGCATGCTGTATCTAGAGCAGCATTCTAGAGCATGCTGTATCTAGAGCAGCATTCTAGAGCATGCTGTATCTAGAGCAGCATTCTAGAGCATGCTGTATCTAGAGCAGCATTCTAGAGCATGCTGTATCTAGAGCAGCATTCTAGAGCATGCTGTATCTAGAGCAGCATTCTAGAGCATGCTGTATCTAGAGCAGCATTCTAGAGCATGCTGTATCTAGAGCAGCATTCTAGAGCATGCTGTATCTAGAGCAGCATTCTAGAGCATGCTGTATCTAGAGCAGCATTCTAGAGCATGCTGTATCTAGAGCAGCATTCTAGAGCATGCTGTATCTAGAGCAGCATTCTAGAGCATGCTGTATCTAGAGCAGCATTCTAGAGCATGCTGTATCTAGAGCAGCATTCTAGAGCATGCTGTATCTAGAGCAGCATTCTAGAGCATGCTGGGGGCTGTATCCTATAATGCCCGGGATAATTAAATGACTATGGTTCATTCTTAGATGTTTCAGCTGCTTTTGAAAGCAAACGTGGAAATATTGGCATAATATTTTCATAATAGCGAACTAGGACTGGCGGTTCGGTTAGCTAAGCTAACCAGTCTGTTTGGTTACCGAGGCAACTACTGTAAACTTGCCCCACTGTTTCAAAGTGTACGATGAACACATTTCTACCTGGCAAATGTGTTAAATTATAGCCTTGGTATAAAAGGGATATAAAATCAACGAGGGGCTCTAATCTAGGGGCTGTGGTGGTCTAGGGGCTGTGGTGGTCTTGGGGCTGTGGTGGTCTAGGGGCTGTGGTGGTCTATGGGCTGTGGTGGTCTAGGGGCTGTGGTGGTCTGGGGGCTGTGGTGGTCTAGGGGCTGTGGTGGTCTAGGGGCTGTGGTGGTCTGGGGGCTGTGGTGGTCTATGGGCTGTGGTGGTCTAGGGGCTGTGGTGGTCTGGGGGCTGTGGTGGTCTAGGGGCTGTGGTGGTCTAGGGGCTGTGGTGGTCTAGGGGCTGTGGTGGTCTAGGGGCTGTGGTGGTCTAGGGGCTGTGGTGGTCTGTGATGGTCTAGGGGCTGTGGTGGTCTATGGGCTGTGGTGGTCTAGGGGCTGTGGTGGTCTAGGGGCTGTGGTGGTCTAGGGGCTGTGGTGGTCTAGGGGCTGTGGTGGTCTAGGGGCTGTGGTGGTCTGTGATGGTCTAGGGGCTGTGGTGGTCTATGGGCTGTGGTGGTCTAGGGGCTGTGGTGGTCTAGGGGCTGTGGTGGTCTAGGGGCTGTGGTGGTCTGTGATGGTCTAGAGGCTGTGGTGGTCTATGGGCTGTGGTGGTATGTGGTGGTATGTGATGGTCTAGAGGCTGTGGTTGTCTGGGGGCTGTGGTGGTCTGGGGGCTGTGGGGGTCTGAGTCCTACCTTTCCCTGCAGAGGTCCCTGGATGAGTTTGGGGTACTTCTGTGTGGAGCTGTTCCCATGCCCCAACTTTCCGTAGTCCCCGTCTCCCCAACTGAACACCTCTCCCTCCGTGGTGAAGGCCAGTGTGTGTCCGTCCGAACCCTTCGATGACGTCACCTTTTTGATGGCGCGGTGAGGTTCAAAGGTCAGCTTCTTGAGAGACGATTGGTTGTTGGAGTCTCCCAGACCCAATCTGCCGTAGCTGCCTTTGCCACAGGCTCTGACAGAGCCGTCAGAAGAGATGACGAAGGTGCAATATTGGCCTGCCTCAATCTGACACAGACAGACAAGCACAGGGGTTTAGGATTCACACTTGTCAATGGGCATCTCCTAACCATCTGACACAGACAGACAAGCACAGGGTTTAGGATTCACACTGGTCAATGGGCATTTCCTAACCATCTGAGACAGACAGACAAGCACAGGGTTTAGGATTCACACTGGTCAATGGGCATCTCCTAACCATCTGACACAGACAGACAAGCACAGGGTTTAGGATTCACACTGGTCAATGGGCATTGACCAGCGTTAAGGAACACTGGTTTAAGACATTCAATATTGGGTTAAATGCAGAAGACACATTTCAGTTGAATGTATTCAGTTGTACAAATGACTAGGTATCCCCCCCCCCCTTCTGTCTAATATATGTTTTGTGCGTGCAGCAAACTGTGAGTACCATTTTTGCCTAACTTTATGAGCTAGGACACCTGTCCATGTCAAATACTGTATAAAAGCATTTGGTTAGCATTCTCTATGGGATTTTAAATGTACTTGTTAGCATTGCTAACCTTTCGGATAACAGAAGCTCAGTGGGGTTTGAAAATTGTGCCCATTTTGTTCATTGCCGGTATTACCGAATATCCCGGTATTACCGAATATCCCGGTATTACCGAATATCCCGGTTTTATCGAATATCCCGGGTATTACCGAATATCCCGGTATTACCGAATATCCCGGTATTATTATCGAATATCCCGGTTTTACCGAATATCCCGGTATTACCGAATATCCCGGTATTATCGAATATCCCGGTATTACCGAATATCCCGGCATTACCGAATATCCCGGTATTACCGAATATCCCGGCTTTACCGAATATCCCGGTATTACAGAATATCCCGGCATTACCGAATATCCCGGCTTTACCGAATATCCCGGTATTACAGAATATCCCGGTATTACCGAATATCCCGGTATTACCGAATATCCCGGTATTACTGAATATCCCGGTATTACTGAATATCCCGGTATGGCACAAGATCGGCTTGAGGGTATGACAATCCGAATACCGCCCAAGCTTAATGTAATATCTCAACAACCAACCATGAATACCGCCCAAGCTTAATGTAATATCTCAACAACCAACCATGAATACCGCCCAAGCTTAATGTAATATCTCAACAACCAACCATGAATACCGCCCAAGCTTAATGTAATATCTCAACAACCAACCATGAATACCGCCCAAGCTTAATGTAATATCTCAACAACCAACCATGAATACCGCCCAAGCTTAATGTAATATCTCAACAACCAACCATGAATACCGCCCAAGCTTAATGTAATATCTCAATAACCAACCATGAATACCGCCCAAGCTTAATTTAATATCTCAATAACCAACCATGAATACCGCCCAAGCTTAATGTAATATCTCAATAACCAACCATGATTGGAGGACAGAAGATGGGAAGCACAGAGTAACCTTTACTTTTTAATCCATGAAAGTCACTCTTCACGCTCCAATGGATTTTCACTCTGTCTCTTCTTTAAGGTCTCCTCTCAGAACTAGGCTACACTAGCTAACTTCTCCAGAGACGTAATACCGAGGGGAATCAGCTTTCCTTATAAACCAGTGGTTGTCAAACCCCTCTGGGCCCCCCCCCCCCCCCCCCCCCCCCCCCCCACACGAGCCCTTCCATATATTTTAACTAATTCAGAGCTATCCCACCTGATTCAACTAATCATCAACTAATCATCAAGTCCTTGATTAGATCAGGTGACCTAATTCAAGGACAAAACAAAATTGTGAAAAGTCTGGAGGTTCACCCGAGAAGAGCTTTGAGAACCACTGGCTTTAAAAAAAAAAAAGACAAACAGGAAATGACACACAAACACACCTTTGGAGACCTGTGGTCTCTTACCGTCTGTGCGTCGGCGAAGCTGGGTGCCAACTTGGGCTGGAGGATCTTCTCCTGTGTTCCCTCCACCAGCTGGTGGGAGCTGTTACTGCCCCAGACGTACACCTCACACGTCTCTGACAGCATGGGAGCCTCGCCGCTCTGGAGGCTGTCTGGGCTGGCACAGGTACGGGAGTAGTCTGACGCCATCCTGCACACCTGGGAGGAAGTAGTGCTTAACTTGAGAAGGCTACCTACCTACATGTAAACCTTCGTAACCCATACATATCACATTCATAAGCAGTATAAAAGCTTTTCAGAAGATAATTTATTTTTTATAAACGTAAATTGACCTGTAAAAAAAAACTGTATTTGAGTTGATATTTTACCTCTTCGAACAGACAGAGAGCTGCTTCATACAAAGAGCACAGCCCGTCTGATGTACGAGTCGGTTCCCTCCACTGACTCCTGTCTGCTGACGAGCCCTGGTCGAGAGTCAGGGGACATCAGATACACAGTCAGCCACAGAGACATGTAGGGAGACATCACAGATACACAGTCAGCCACAGAGACATATAGGGAGACATCACAGATACACAGTCAGCCACAGAGACATATAGGGAGACATCAGATACACAGTCAGCCACAGAGACATATAGGGAGACATCAGATACACAGTCAGCCACAGAGACATGTAGGGAGACATCACAGATACACAGTCAGCCACAGAGACAAATAGGGAGACATCAGATACACAGTCAGCCACAGAGACATGTAGGGAGACATCAGATACACAGTCAGCCACAGAGACATATAGGGAGACATCAGATACACAGTCAGCCACAGAGACATATAGGGAGACATCAGATACACAGTCAGCCAAAGAGACATGTAGGGAGACATCACAGATACACAGTCAGCCACAGAGACATATAGGGAGACATCAGATACACAGTCAGCCACAGAGACATATAGGGAGACATCAGATACACAGTCAGCCACAGAGACATATAGGGAGACATCACAGATCCACAGTCAGCCACAGAGACATATAGGGAGACATCAGATTTACAGTCAGCCACAGAGACATATAGGGAGACATCACAGACACACAGTCAGCCACAGAGACATATAGGGAGACATCAGACACACAGTCAGCCACAGAGACATATAGGGAGACATCACAGATACACAGTCAGCCACAGAGACATGTAGCCATGTTACACGGCATATGGAGAAACGCGACCGTACAGAATGACTCGAAACATAATCAATGAGAATAAGGAGAAGCTGGAGAGGAAGCAGGAGGAATACATTGCCATCTGGTCATACAAAGAGCACAATAGACCTACAGAACACAATAGACCTACAGAGCACAATAGACCTACAGAGCACAATAGACCTACAGAGCACAATAGACCTACAGAACACAATAGACCTACAGAACACAATAGACCTACAGAACACAATAGACCTACAGAACACAATAGACCTACAGAACACAATAGACCTACAGAACACAATAGACCTACAGAACACAATGGAAGTACGCAACACAAATCATGAACAATAAAGTGTGCCTAGGGAGTGTTTCTCCGAGCCACCGTGCTTCTACATCTGTACTGCTTGCTGTTTGGGGGTTTTAGGCTGGGTTTCTGTATACAGCACTTTGTGACATCAGCTGATGTACGAAGGGCTTTATGAATAGATTTGATTGGTTGTTTATAGGACTCTTACCAGGGAACGTCTCATCTGCATGAGGATGTTCATGAAGCAGTCGTATCCAATCAGCCCTTCCTGGTTCAGCAGACACGCCTTCATCTTCTCTTTCTCCATGGTGCTGACCACGGCGGACGCCACCAGGGCCATCTCCACCCACTCCAGAAGGTACCTCAGGGACCCCCTCTGGGCAGCCAGGCCCAGCAACAGCTCCGACGCCAGCCTCCGACCCAGGACGTCCGCCCCGGAGTTTGGCATGGTCACTCCCTTGAGGAAAGCGGTGACCTGGGTCAGACAGTCCAGACCCATCGGGGGGATCTTACTCTCGTTGGCCAGGGAGAGGGGCGGCAGGGACGAGACCACGTCCATGGCCGTGTGGATGACGTCGTTACAGAGGTTGAGTCCTCCGGGGCCCGGCGGCGGCATCAACCAGCTCTGCCGGAGCAGAGCGAACAGCAGACTGAGGCCCGTTCGGACCCCCATCTCGATCAGAGCATCGGTGCTGGACCGCGGCCGCTCGCTGACAGAGTGCAGGTCGGACGATCCGGAGTTGTTGTCGGGCGAGTGCTGCTGCTGCTTCACCTTGCCCTTGTCGTGGTACTTGTTGGACAGAGCGAAGAAGATCCTCTGGAGGACCAGCAGGCGTTTGCGCAGAGCGGAGGCGAAGGGAGAGTCGGAACACACCATCTTGGCCAACGCCATCTGGCTGCTGAGGAGGGCGTCTAGGTAGTGTTCCTGTTCATCGCTGGACAGGGACTCACGCTCAAAGTCTGGCAGCTGGGGTCCCTTCAGACACAACACCTGAGGACACAGCATTGATATTAGGCCTATGTAGTGTGTGTGTGGTGATGATGTGTTAGCTATGTGATGTTTTCAGTGTGGGCCTCGTTAAACCTTTTATTCTGATCCCAGATCTGTTTGTGCTCAGGACCAAACAAATGTTGGTCATGACAGAGACTGACAAAGAGTTGGTATGATAGTATAAACAAACTGGCACTCAGGATTAGCGATGACATTTAGAGCTTGTGACGCAAAACTACATTTCTGCGCAATGCAGACAATAAAGTATTGGCTGTGTCGCGATATGGCCTCTACACAGAGAAGCCGAGTTCCATTTGGTACACAGACATTAACTCAATCTCATTCTGCTCTCACCTGCTGCGGTAGGACGACCACCTCTTTGTTGGTGAGCAGCTTGGAGTAGAGCACGGACACGCCCTCCCGCGTGGAGATGGACTCGCTGTCGTCCGTGATCCACGAGCCGTTCAGGTGCTCCAGCCATTTGAGCTTCACTGGAGGAATCATCAGGGCCATGATGTCACTCTGCTGCCATTAGTCCTGGGAGGACAGGGAGACAGATATTAACGAGGCCTAACCATTAAGAAAGGAAAACAATCATAGGAACAACAATAAGCTATGACATAACCAGACAGACAAAGGAGAGATATATTAACATTAACCAGACAGACAGAGGAGAGATATATTAACATTAACCAGACAGACAAAGGAGAGATATATTAACATTAACCAGACAGACAGAGGAGAGACATATTAACATCAACCAGACAGACAGAGGAGAGACATATTAACATCAACCAGACAGACAGAGGAGAGACATATTAACATCAACCAGACAGACAGATATACAGAGCATTCGGAAAGTATTCAGACCCCTTTGCTATGAGTCTTGAAATTAAGCTCAGGTGCATCCTGTTTCCATTGATCACCTTTGAGATGTTTTCTCCAACTTGTTTGGAGTTCACCTGTGGTAAATTCAATTGATTGGACATGATTTGGAAAGGCACACACCTGTCTATATAAGGTCCCACAGTTGACAGTGCATGTCAGAGCAAATACCAAGCCATGAGGTCAAAGGAATTGTCTGTAGAGCTCAGAGACAGAATTGTGTCGAGGCACAGATCTAGGGAAGGGTACCAAAAAATGGCTGCAGCATTGAAGGTCCCCAAGAACACAGTGGCCTCCTTCATTCTTAAATAGAAGAAGTTAGGAACCACCAAGATTCTTCCTAGAGCTGTCCGCCCGGCCAAACTGAGCAATCGGAGGAGAAGGGCCTTGAACAGGGGGTTGACCAAGAACCTAATGGTCACTGACAGAGCTCCAGAGTTCCAAGATTGAACGCTTTGGCCTGAATGCCAAGCGTCACGTCTGGAGGAAACCTGGCACCATCACTACGGTGAAGCATGGTGGTGGCAGCATCATGCTGTGGGGATGTTTTTCAGCGGCAGGGACTGTGAGACTAGTCATGATGGACAGTCTTACTGAGAGTTGTGGCTGCTTTGCGTGGTGTATTGTTGTCTCTACCTTCTTGCCCGTTGTGCTGTTGTCTCTGCCCAACAATGTTTCTACCATGTTGTGTTGCTACCATGTTGTGTTGCTACCATGTTGTGTTGCTAACATGTTGTTGTCATGTTGTGTTGCTACCATGTTGTTGTCATGTTGTGTTGCTACCATGTTGTTGTCATGTTGTGTTGCTACCATGTTGTTGTCATGTTGTGTTGCTAACATGCTGTGTTGTCATGTTGTGTTGCTACCATGTTGTTGTCATGTTGTGTTGCTACCATGTTGTTGTCATGTTGTGTTGCTACCATGTTGTTGTCATGTTGTGTTGCTACCATGTTGTTGTCATGTTGTGTTGCTAACATGATGTTGTCATGTTGTGTTGCTAACATGCTGTTGTCATGTTGTGTTGCTACCATATTGTTGTCATGTTGTGTTGCTAAAATGCTGTGTTGACATGTGTTGCTGCCATGCTATGTGGTTGTCTTAGGTCTCTCTTTATGTAGTGTTGTGTCTCTCTTGTCCTGATGTGTGTTTTGTCCTATATTTTTATTTATTTTATTTTTAATCACCCATCCCCGCAGGAGGCCTTTTACCTTTTGGTAGGCCGATGTTCTTAACTAACTTGTCTAGTTAAATAAAAAGGTTAAATATTTTTAGGAAAACCTAAAACACTGCTCCAGAGCGCTCAGGACCTCAGACAGGGCAAAGGTTCACCTTGTAACAGGACAACGACCCTAAGCACACAGCCAAGACATCGCAGGAGTGGCTTCAGGACAAGTCTCTGAATGTCCTGGAGTGGCCCTGCCAGAGTCTGGACTTGAACCAGATCGAACATCTCTGGAGAGACCTGAAAATAGCTGTGCAGCAATGCTCCCCATCCAACCTGACAGAGCTTGAGAGAATCTGCAGAGAAGAATGCGATAAACTCCCCAAATACAGGTGTGCCAAGCTTGTGGCGTCATACCCAAGAGAAAGGTGCTTCAACACTGAGTAAAGTACTGAGTAAAGGGTCTGAATACTTATGTAAATGTAATATTTCAGATATTTTTTTGTAAACTTTTCAACCCCTTTTTCTCCACAATATCGTGTTATCCAATCGCTAGTACAACTCCCGTACGGACTCCAAAGAGGCGAAGGTTGAGAGCAATGCGTCCTCCAAAACATGACATATAGACATCAACCAGACAGATAGACAGAGGAGAGATATTGACCGTCAGGACAGGATATGGGGCTTTGTTACAGCTGATAGAAGATATTAGACCGTCGGGACAGGAGACGGGGCTTTGTTACAGCTGACAGAAGATATTAGAGGGGGAGATATTAACCATTGAGACAGGGGTGGGAAACAATCATTGAGACCATTTGATATGGTGGCTGTGAGAAGAAGAAGGACCACAACAGAAAATAACAAGCATGTCGTCTGGTGCCAATCGTCCAGTAAGGACAGGATGGGTGACTACCAGGATGGATGACTACCAGGATGGGTGACTACCAGGATGGGTGACTACCAGGATGGGTGACTACCAGGATGGGTGACTACCAGGATGGATGACTACCAGGATGGGTGACTACCAGGATGGATGACTACCAGGATGGGTGACTACCAGGATGGATGACTACCAGGATGGGTGACTACCAGGATGGATGACTACCAGGATGGATGACTACCATCGAGGATGAGACGACACTGTTTGGTTGCCCTGAGAGGAACAATTCAATTCACAACAGGAAATGAAACAAGCCAGTGTGTCAATTAAACAACTATTGATCACACTGACCACATTCTGCTTCTGGAACTACGCAATAGATCTAACATGTAACATGTCCTCGGAACTCCAACATGTCCGTCCTCGGAACTCCAACATGTCTGTCTTCGGAACTCCAACATGTCTGTTCTCGGAACTCCAACATGTCTGTCCTCGGAACTCCAACATGTCTGTCCTCGGAACTCCAACATGTCTGTCCTCGGAACTCCAACATGTCTGTCCTCGGAACTCCAACATGTCTGTCCTCACAACTCCAACATGTCTGTCCTCACAACTCCGACGTGTCCTCGGAACTCCGACGTGTCCTCGGAACTCCGACGTGTCCTCGGAACTCCGACGTGTCCTCACAACTCTGACATGTCCTCACAACTCCAACATGTCTGTCCTCGGAACTCCAACACGTCTGTCCTCGGAACTCCAACACGTCTGTCCTCGGAACTCCAACACGTCTGTCCTCGGAACTCCAACACGTCCGTCCTCGGAACTCCAACATGTCTGTCTTCGGAACTCCAACATGTCTGTTCTCGGAACTCCAACATGTCTGTCCTCGGAACTCCAACATGTCTGTCCTCGGAACTCCAACATGTCTGTCCTCACAACTCCAACATGTCTGTCCTCACAACTCCGACGTGTCCTCGGAACTCCGACGTGTCCTCGGAACTCCGACGTGTCCTCGGAACTCCGACGTGTCCTCACAACTCTGACATGTCCTCACAACTCCAACATGTCTGTCCTCGGAACTCCAACACGTCTGTCCTCGGAACTCCAACACGTCTGTCCTCGGAACTCCAACACGTCTGTCCTCGGAGCTCCAACATGTCTGTCCTCGGAACTCCAACATGTCTGTCCTCGGAACTCCAACATGTCTGTCCTCGGAACTCCAACATGTCCTCACAACTCCAACATGTCCTCACAACTCCGACGTGTCCTCGGAACTCCGACATGTCCTCACAACTCCAACATGTCCTCACAACTCCAACATGTCCTCACAACTCCAACATGTCCTCACAACTCCAACGTGTCCTCGGAACTCCAACATGTCTGTCCTCGGAACTCCAACATGTCCTCACAACTCCAACGTGTCCTCGGAACTCCAACACGTCCTCGGAACTCCAACACGTCCCGTCCTCGGAACTCCAACACGTCCTCGGAACTCCAACACGTCCTCACAACTCCAACATGTCCTCACAACTCCAACATGTCCTCACAACTCCAACATGTCCTCACAACACCAACATGTCCTCACAACACCAACATGTCCTCAGAACTCCAACTAGACCCATTGATATGATGTATGACTTGTAAAACAGTTAGCTAGCCTAACTCTGCGCTCCAATTACTACAGATGGCAATCCCCAATACTCCTCGGGGGAAGATTTACCAACATGCTGTCGGCCTAATCCATGGAGCCAATGTAATGACCTAATTTTGCTGGAAGTAACCGTGTCATCGCATATTCCCCAACGACCTAGGTGTAAACGTTTCAGATCATTCCAATTACACAGGATAACAGTAGTAAACATAGACCTACATGTGCTTCTGCCACAGATACTCTCAGTTCTCGCAGGATAGGCTTATTTACACCAGCGGACCAATCAGCCAGTACACATCAGCAGAGCAGTCATAGACTGCATGAACTATCACGTTGGGGAAGCAACACACGTTGGGGAAGCAACACACGTTGGGGAAGCAACACACGTTGGGGAAGCAACACGCGTCGGGGAAGCGACACGTCGGGGAAGCAACATGGAGAGAAACATGCGGAAGGCCTAGACAACAAAATGAGGCTGTAATATTTCAACAGCACTTACTATTGGATTATGAACCTGTTTTATCTGGAGGGGGGGGGGGGAATAGGTCACCTGATACCGAGTGTAGAAGAAGAAAGGTTTTCGCCTTCCCTTCTGGCTTGTCTATTACGTCTCGGCTATTCCCTCCCCCCCCTTCACTCATACCAGCAGGCCTAGTTGTTAGCTACCTTTCGTCATTATACACTATGCAATACAAATAACTAAATGTTAGTAGTACCATAGGTTAAACACGCATTCGACAACCATGAAATCTTGCAACAACATACTGTAAACATTGATTTCACTGTCCACAGCTATGGTGATGCTTAATGCCTAACGGTCTGGAAGTGGCCATGGCACTACACAGTGACAATGCATTTCCTACGTGCATTTTATAGAAGGATTCCTCTCTCTCTCTTGTTGCACAATCATTTTTGTATGACGGGCGGCAGGTAGCCTAGTGGTTAAGAACGTTTGGGCCTGTAACCGAAAGGTAGCTGGTTCAAAACCATAAGCTGACTAGTTGAACAGTCTGTCAATGTTCCCTTGAGCAAGACACTTATCCCTAATTGCTCCCGTAAATCACTCTGGATAAGTTCATCTGCTAAATTACTCAAATTCTGATATATATATATATTTTTTTAATGTACAGCTTTCACCATGCTATATTGAGCTCAAGAAGAAGGGCACCTGCATTATCGACAATCTCATTAGCAGGCGGGCTATGTCTGCCTGCTGCATTACTGAACATACAAGATTGACATAAAGTGCATTGCTTTGACAGCTGTCTGTCATATTATAAATCGTACTGTGTAATCAGTAGGTGCCCAGTGACAGCCTCAGGTGAGTAAGGCCAGCAAGGTGGAATACTGTAAATGGTCATAGTAAGCAATACAGTGTTGATATACTGTAAACTCAGCTAGCTACTTCAGCTAACTAGCTAGCTACTAAATACTTGCCTATGATAGATAAACAGTAAGGTAGGCAAATCAGCTGGCTAGCTAGCTTCACTAATTGCACAAACTAGCTAGCTAGTAGCTAACGTTAGCGGGCTAACTAACACATTCCACATCTCTAACCTACCTAGCTTTAACAGACTATGCACAAAAACAACATAAATGCTATTTTTTATTGGTAAACTAGCTTGACTAATATATTCACCAGACACGGAATATGTTAGACTGACATGACACAGCTGGATAGTAAGGTACGCTAACAGACTAGCTACTGTAGCTACCATCGCATGGAACTAGCTACAATTCAACTAGTCTACTAGGCCTGTGTTGTTAGCTACATAGGCCATAATCAAAATAATTCGCTCACTAGCATGCTGGCTAAGTTTATTACAGCGTTGTTACACACTAACAGTTAGCTAACTACTGTTATGTTGTAAACTGGAGCTGAAGCACAACATAAAGCTAATGCTAGCAGGCTACCGATGCTAACCAACATGATCCACTTTGCTGTTAGCTAGCTAGGTAGCTAGATAGCTGAAAGCAACTCATATAGATGTAGGTACATGGCAAACACAGGCTACGGCTAGCTAATTGGCCATCAAAGATACAGATAAGCAAGACCGGCACTGTTTTTTTGCAATAGTAAAATGAATAGTAGGAAAAGTATTGACATTGCATTGAAGCTAAACACATAGAAAGGCCAAGCTAGCTAGCCTAGCTGGGTACTGTAGCTTACCATCAACTGTCAAAAAGGGGCCTCTTCACTGTGGCACGTCAATACACTTCATTGCAATAACAAAAGGTTTCTGCAACCGCAGAACGTATAGGTTTGTGTATCCCCGTAAGTGTATTTGTGGCTTTTTGATAAGGTGTCGTTAGTTACAACAACAACAAAAAAAAGGCTGCCAGTCAGAAGTTCCTTTCTTCCCACCTTCTCGTTTCTGGCTGCAACTTCCACTGCATTGGGATCCAGATGAGAGGTTCACTCCCAACCCTTTTCCTTCAGCCCCAGACCTGGGCTGCAGTGACGCGTCTGTCTGTCGTGTTGTGTTGAACTCCTACAGTCAGTTAGCTATAGGCTTAGCTTCTGACTGACCGCAGGCATGAAAACAAAGTAACATGCATTCATTTCAATATGAAACGGTCAATTCCAATGGTTAACAGAAATTATTTTTGTCTATAATGTAAATAAAAATAAAAATAAATGTTTATTTTTTTTAAGGAGTGGGGAAGTACCAGTCCTTTCGTCATTTTTTTTGGCAGATGTATTGAAGAGATAGTAAAGTGTTGGAAGTCTAAGATAGGGGAGGGGGAGTCTAAGGGCAGGGGATCGGATTCGAACCCATGCCGACTCTTGTTGTGCAAGAATTTCAATATTGAATGATCAATTCCAGTGGTTATATAAATTATTTTTGCAACGTCATCATAGTTAATTATTCTGCAAATGCCTTTGGGCCTAAATTTGACACAGGGCTTGTGGTTCCAGTTCGTGCATGTTCGCCCCTATGCACAATACAGCAATACCGTCACAATGATGAATGAAGCATGTAACAGCAGTCAACTATAACTGTTTTAATGGCCACTTGTATTATACAGTTATTACATTATTATAGTTATTACATTGTATAAGTATTACCTTATTACATTATAGTAAGTATTATATTATATAGTTATTACATGATATAGTTATTACATTATTATAGTTATTACATTGTATAGTTATTACACCTTATTATATTACATTATAGTAATTATCATATTATATAGTTATTACATTATATAGTTATTACATTATTGTAGTTATTAAATTATTATATTTGTTACATTATAGAGTTATTACATTATTGGCTATTACATTCTATGGTTATTACATTATTATAGTTATTACATGATTATAGTTATTGCATTATAGTTATTACATTAGTTATTACATTATTATAGTTATTAAAGTACTATATTTATTACATGATATAGTTATTACATTATTAGTGATTGCATTATATAGTTATTACATTATTGTAGTTATTAAATTATTATATTTATTTAATTTTATAGTTATTACATTATTATAGTTTTTACAGTATAGAGTTAATACATTATTATAGTTATTACATGATTAGTTATTACATTGAGGTTATTACATTATTATATTACATTATTATAGTTTACATTATAGAGTTATTACATTATTATAGTTTTTACATTATTCTAGTGTTTACATTATTCTAGTTATTACAGAGACATACATACAAGGGACCCACACGTTTTGGATTATTAAAAGAGTGAGAGATTGGATAAAATGTCTTGATTCATGTTATGTGGCCACTGGCCCTGCTATATCTCTGAATCCTCAACTAATATTAAATAGAGTGGAGACTAGTGTTAATTACCGAGTGGCCTAGCAGCCAGAGGAAACAGTGTTGTGGTTATCTGGGCTGAGCAGAAACAGTACAGAGGGGCCCTAGGTCATATCTCTACTGGAGAGCTGCTCTGGAGCTCAGACTCTGGCTGCTACTCTACACAGAGAGATATAGAGAGAGAAATTCTCAATCATAAGGCATCAAAGCCAAAATAACTGCATATTAGTGTAGAAACCTACCAAAAAATAATTTGACAACAACAAGTTAAATCTATTTTAGACAACTTCCTGGACAAAATGTTTCACTGTAATAGTGAAGGTGTAAACGTGGCAGTAGAAAACCTAAACAGTATATTTGACCTCTCAGATTCCCTATCAAATCTTTTTTTTTTTTTAATAAGTAAGCAGACAACCTAATAAAATTAACAACAATGACAAATGGTTTGACGAAGAATGCAAAAACCTAATAAAGAAATTGAGAAACCTATCCAACCAAAAACACAGAGACCCATAAAACCTGAGTCTACACCTTCACTATGGTGAATCACTAAAACAAAACAAAATTACAATACGGAAAAATAATGAACATCATGAATGTTATAACTGGTGACTGGGTCTCTGTATGTGATGTTATTACTGGTGACTGGGTCTCTGTATGTGATGTTATTACTGGGTCTCTGTATGTGATGTTATTACTGGTGACTGGGTCTCTGTATGTGATGTTATTACTGGTGACTGGGGTCTCTGTATGTGATGTTATTACTGGTGACTGGGTCTCTGTATGTGATGTTATTACTGGTGACTGGGGTCTCTGTATGTGATGTTATTACTGGTGACTGGGGTCTCTGTATGTGATGTTATTACTGGTGACTGGGTCTCTGTATGTGATGTTATTACTGGTGACTGGGGTCTCTGTATGTGATGTTATTACTGGTGACTGGGGTCTCTGTATGTGATGTTATTACTGGTGACTGGGGTCTCTGTATGTGATGTTATTACTGGTGACTGGGGTCTCTGTATGTGATGTTATTACTGGTGACTGGGGTCTCTGTATGTGATGTTATTACTGGTGACTGGGGTCTCTGTATGTGATGTTATTACTGGTGACTGGGGTCTCTGTATGTGATGTTATTACTGGTGACTGGGTCTCTGTATGTGATGTTATTACTGGTGACTGGGGTCTCTGTATGTGATGTTATTACTGGTGACTGGGTCTCTGTATGTGATGTTATTACTGGTGACTGGGTCTCTGTATGTGATGTTATTACTGGTGACTGGGGTCTCTGTATGTGATGTTATTACTGGTGACTGGGTCTCTGTATGTGATGTTATTACTGGTGACTGGGGTCTCTGTATGTGATGTTATTACTGGTGACTGGGGTCTCTGTATGTGATGTTATTACTGGTGACTGGGGTCTCTGTATGTGATGTTATTACTGGTGACTGGGTCTCTGTATGTGATGTTATTACTGGTGACTGGGGTCTCTGTATGTGATGTTATTACTGGTGACTGGGTCTCTGTATGTGATGTTATTACTGGTGACTGGGTCTCTGTATGTGATGTTATTACTGGTGACTGGGGTCTCTGTATGTGATGTTATTACTGGTGACTGGGTCTCTGTATGTGATGTTATTACTGGTGACTGGGTCTCTGTATGTGATGTTATTACTGGTGACTGGGTCTCTGTATGTGATGTTATTACTGGGTCTCTGTATGTGATGTTATTACTGGTGACTGGGTCTCTGTATGTGATGTTATTACTGGTGACTGGGGTCTCTGTATGTGATGTTATTACTGGTGACTGGGTCTCTGTATGTGATGTTATTACTGGTGACTGGGTCTCTGTATGTGAATGTTATTACTGGTGACTGGGTCTCTGTATGTGATGTTATTACTGGTGACTGGGGTCTCTGTATGTGATGTTATTACTGGTGACTGGGTCTCTGTATGTGATGTTATTACTGGTGACTGGGGTCTCTGTATGTGATGTTATTACTGGTGACTGGGGTCTCTGTATGTGATGTTATTACTGGTGACTGGGTCTCTGTATGTGATGTTATAACTGGTGACTGGGTCTCTGTATGTGATGTTATTACTGGTTACTGGGTCTCTGTATGTGATGTTATAACTGGTGACTGGGTCTCTGTATGTGATGTTATAACTGGTGACTGGGGTCTCTGTATGTGATGTTATTACTGGTGACTGGGTCTCTGTATGTGATGTTATAACTGGTGACTGGGTCTCTGTATGTGATGTTATTACTGGTGACTGGGTCTCTGTATGTGATGTTACTACTGGTGACTGGGTCTCTGTATGTGATGTTATTACTGGTGACTGGGTCTCTGTATGTGATGTTACTACTGGTGACTGGGTCTCTGTATGTGATGTTATTACTGGTGACTGGGTCTCTGTATGTGATGTTACTACTGGTGACTGGGTCTCTGTATGTGATGTTATTACTGGTGACTGGGTCTCTGTATGTGATGTTATTACTGGTGACTGGGGTCTCTGTATGTGATGTTATTACTGGTGACTGGGGTCTCTGTATGTGATGTTATTACTGGTGACTGGGGTCTCTGTATGTGATGTTATTACTGGTGACTGGGTCTCTGTATGTGATGTTATTACTGGTGACTGGGTCTCTGTATGTGATGTTATAACTGGTGACTGGGTCTCTGTATGTGATGTTATTACTGGTGACTGGGTCTCTGTATGTGATGTTACTACTGGTGACTGGGTCTCTGTATGTGATGTTATTACTGGTGACTGGGTCTCTGTATGTGATGTTACTACTGGTGACTGGGTCTCTGTATGTGATGTTATTACTGGTGACTGGGTCTCTGTATGTGATGTTACTACTGGTGACTGGGTCTCTGTATGTGATGTTATTACTGGTGACTGGGTCTCTGTATGTGATGTTATTACTGGTGACTGGGTCTCTGTATGTGATGTTACTACTGGTGACTGGGTCTCTGTATGTGATGTTATTACTGGTGACTGGGTCTCTGTATGTGATGTTACTACTGGTGACTGGGTCTCTGTATGTGATGTTATTACTGGTGACTGGGGTCTCTGTATGTGATGTTATTACTGGTGACTGGGTCTCTGTATGTGATGTTATTACTGGTGACTGGGGTCTGTGTATGTGATGTTATAACTGGTGACTGGGGTCTCTGTATGTGATGTTATTACTGGTGACTGGGTCTCTGTATGTGATGTTATTACTGGTGACTGGGGTCTGTGTGTGATGTTATTACTGGTGACTGGGGTCTCTGTATGTGATGTTATTACTGGTGACTGGGTCTCTGTATGTGATGTTATAACTGGTGACTGGGGTCTCTGTATGTGATGTTATTACTGGTGACTGGGGTCTCTGTATGTGATGTTATTACTGGTGACTGGGTCTCTGTATGTGATGTTACTACTGGTGACTGGGGTCTCTGTATGTGATGTTATTACTGGTTACTGGGTCTCTGTATGTGATGTTATTACTGGTGACTGGGTCTCTGTATGTGATGTTATTACTGGGTCTCTGTATGTGATGTTATTACTGGTGACTGGGTCTCTGTATGTGATGTTATTACTGGTGACTGGGTCTCTGTATGTGATGTTATTACTGGGTCTCTGTATGTGATGTTATTACTGGTGACTGGGTCTCTGTATGTGATGTTATTACTGGTGACTGGGTCTCTGTATGTGATGTTATTACTGGTGACTGGGTCTCTGTATGTGATGTTATTACTGGTGACTGGGTCTCTGCATGTGATGTTATTACTGGTGACTGGGTCTCTGTATGTGATGTTATTACTGGTTACTGGGTCTCTGTATGTGATGTTATTACTGGTGACTGGGTCTCTGTGTGTGATGTTATTACTGGTGACTGGGTCTCTGTATGTGATGTTATTACTGGTGACTGGGTCTCTGTATGTGATGTTATTACTGGTGACTGGGTCTCTGTATGTGATGTTATTACTGGTGACTGGGTCTCTGTATGTGATGTTATTACTGGGTCTCTGTATGTGATGTTATTACTGGTGACTGGGTCTCTGTGTGTGATGTTATTACTGGTGACTGGGTCTCTGTATGTGATGTTATTACTGGTGACTGGGTCTCTGTGTGTGATGTTATTACTGGTGACTGGGTCTCTGTATGTGATGTTATTACTGGTGACTGGGTCTCTGTATGTGATGTTATTACTGGTGACTGGGTCTCTGTGTGTGATGTTATTACTGGTGACTGGGTCTCTGTATGTGATGTTATAACTGGTGACTGGGGTCTCTGTATGTGATGTTATTACTGGTGACTGGGTCTCTGTATGTGATGTTATTACTGGTGACTGGGGTCTCTGTATGTGATGTTATTACTGGTGACTGGGGTCTCTGTATGTGATGTTATTACTGGTGACTGGGTCTCTGTATGTGATGTTATTACTGGGTCTCTGTATGTGATGTTATTACTGGTGACTGGGTCTCTGTGTGTGATGTTATTACTGGTGACTGGGTCTCTGTATGTGATGTTATTACTGGTGACTGGGTCTCTGTATGTGATGTTATTACTGGTGACTGGGTCTCTGTATGTGATGTTATTACTGGTGACTGGGTCTCTGTATGTGATGTTATTACTGGTGACTGGGGTCTCTGTATGTGATGTTATTACTGGTGACTGGGTCTCTGTATGTGATGTTATTACTGGTGACTGGGGTCTCTGTATGTGATGTTATTACTGGTGACTGGGTCTCTGTATGTGATGTTATTACTGGTGACTGGGTCTCTGTATGTGATGTTATTACTGGTGACTGGGTCTCTGTATGGGATGTTATTACTGGTGACTGGGTCTCTGTATGTGATGTTATTACTGGTGACTGGGTCTCTGTATGTGATGTTATTACTGGTGACTGGGTCTCTGTATGTGATGTTATTACTGGTGACTGGGTCTCTGTATGTGATGTTATTACTGGTGACTGGGTCTCTGTATGTGATGTTATTACTGGTGACTGGGTCTCTGTATGTGATGTTATTACTGGTGACTGGGTCTCTGTATGGGATGTTATTACTGGTGACTGGGTCTCTGTATGTGATGTTATTACTGGTGACTGGGTCTCTGTATGTGATGTTATTACTGGTGACTGGGTCTCTGTATGTGATGTTATTACTGGGTCTCTGTATGTGATGTTATTACTGGTGACTCGGTCTCTGTGTGTGATGTTATTACTGGTGACTGGGTCTCTGTATGTGATGTTATTACTGGTGACTGGGTCTCTGTATGTGATGTTATTACTGGTGACTGGGTCTCTGTATGTGATGTTATTACTGGTGACTGGGTCTCTGTATGTGATGTTATTACTGGTGACTGGGTCTCTGTGTGTGATGTTATTACTGGTGACTGGGTCTCTGTATGTGATGTTATTACTGGTGACTGGGTCTCTGTATGTGATGTTATTACTGGGTCTCTGTATGTGATGTTATTACTGGTGACTGGGTCTCTGTATGTGATGTTATTACTGGTGACTGGGTCTCTGTATGTGATGTTATTACTGGTGACTGGGTCTCTGTATGTGATGTTATTACTGGTGACTGGGGTCTCTGTATGTGATGTTATTACTGGTGACTGGGGTCTCTGTATGTGATGTTATTACTGGGTCTCTGTATGTGATGTTATTACTGGTGACTGGGTCTCTGTATGTGATGTTATTACTGGTGACTGGGTCTCTGTATGTGATGTTATTACTGGTGACTGGGGTCTCTGTATGTGATGTTATTACTGGTGACTGGGTCTCTGTATGTGATGTTATTCTCTGTATGTGATGTTATTACTGGTGACTGGGTCTCTGTATGTGATGTTATTACTGGTGACTGGGGTCTCTGTATGTGATGTTATTACTGGTGACTGGGTCTCTGTATGTGATGTTATTACTGGTGACTGGGTCTCTGTATGTGATGTTATTACTGGTGACTGGGTCTCTGTATGTGATGTTATTACTGGTATGTTACTGGTGACTGGGTCTCTGTATGGGATGTTATTACTGGTGACTGGGTCTCTGTATGTGATGTTATTACTGGTGACTGGGGTCTCTGTATGTGATGTTATTACTGGTGACTGGGTCTCTGTATGTGATGTTATTACTGGTGACTGGGTCTCTGTATGTGATGTTATTACTGGTGACTGGGTCTCTGTATGTGATGTTATTACTGGTGACTGGGTCTCTGTATGTGATGTTATTACTGGTGACTGGGTCTCTGTATGTGATGTTATTACTGGTGACTGGGGTCTCTGTATGTGATGTTATTACTGGTGACTGGGGTCTCTGTATGTGATGTTATTACTGGGTCTCTGTATGTGATGTTATTACTGGTGACTGGGTCTCTGTATGTGATGTTATTACTGGTGACTGGGTCTCTGTATGTGATGTTATTACTGGTGACTGGGGTCTCTGTATGTGATGTTATTACTGGTGACTGGGTCTCTGTATGTGATGTTATTCTCTGTATGTGATGTTATTACTGGTGACTGGGTCTCTGTATGTGATGTTATTACTGGTGACTGGGGTCTCTGTATGTGATGTTATTACTGGTGACTGGGTCTCTGTATGTGATGTTATTACTGGTGACTGGGTCTCTGTATGTGATGTTATTACTGGTGACTGGGTCTCTGTATGTGATGTTATTACTGGTATGTTACTGGTGACTGGGTCTCTGTATGGGATGTTATTACTGGTGACTGGGTCTCTGTATGTGATGTTATTACTGGTGACTGGGGTCTCTGTATGTGATGTTATTACTGGTGACTGGGTCTCTGTATGTGATGTTATTACTGGTGACTGGGTCTCTGTATGTGATGTTATTACTGGTGACTGGGTCTCTGTATGTGATGTTATTACTGGTATGTTACTGGTGACTGGGTCTCTGTATGTGATGTTATTACTGGTATTTTACTGGTGACTGGGTCTCTGTATGTGATGTTATTACTGGTGACTGGGTCTCTGTGTGTGATGTTATTACTGGTGACTGGGTCTCTGTATGTGATGTTATTACTGGTGACTGGGTCTCTGTATGTGATGTTATTACTGGTGACTGGGTCTCTGTATGTGATGTTATTACTGGTGACTGGGTCTCTGTATGTGATGTTATTACTGGTGACTGGGTCTCTGTATGTGATGTTATTACTGGTGACTGGGTCTCTGTATGTGATGTTATTACTGGTGACTGGGTCTCTGTATGTGATGTTATTACTGGTGACTGGGTCTCTGTATGTGATGTTATTACTGGTGACTGGGTCTCTGTATGTGATGTTATTACTGGGTCTCTGTATGTGATGTTATTACTGGTTACTGGGTCTCTGTATGTGATGTTATTACTGGTGACTGGGTCTCTGTATGTGATGTTATTACTGGTGACTCGGTCTCTGTGTGTGATGTTATTACTGGTGACTGGGTCTCTGTATGTGATGTTATTACTGGTGACTGGGTCTCTGTATGTGATGTTATTACTGGTGACTGGGTCTCTGTATGTGATGTTATTACTGGTGACTGGGTCTCTGTATGTGATGTTATTACTGGTGACTGGGTCTCTGTATGTGATGTTATTACTGGTGACTGGGTCTCTGCATGTGATGTTATTACTGGTGACTGGGTCTCTGTATGTGATGTTATTGCTGGTATGTTACTGGTGACTGGGTCTCTGTATGTGATGTTATTACTGGTGACTGGGTCTCCGTATGTGATGTTATTACTGGGTCTCTGTATGTGATGTTATTACTGGTGACTGGGTCTCTGTATGTGATGTTATTACTGGTGACTGGGTCTCTGTGTGTGATGTTATTACTGGTATGTTACTGGTGACTGGGTCTCTGTATGTGATGTTATTACTGGTGACTGGGTCTCTGTATGTGATGTTATTACTGGTGACTGGGTCTTTGTATGTGATGTTATTACTGGTGACTGGGTCTCTGTATGTGATGTTATTACTGGTTACTGGGTCTCTGTATGTGATGTTATTACTGGTGACTGGGTCTCTGTGTGTGATGTTATTACTGGTGACTGGGTCTGTGTATGTGATGTTATTACTGGTGACTGGGTCTCTGTATGTGATGTTATTACTGGTGACTGGGTCTTTGTATGTGATGTTATTACTGGTGACTGGGTCTCTGTATGTGATGTTATTACTGGTTACTGGGTCTCTGTATGTGATGTTATTACTGGTGACTCGGTCTCTGTGTGTGATGTTATTACTGGTGACTGGGTCTGTGTATGTGATGTTATTACTGGTGACTGGGTCTCTGTATGTGATGTTATTACTGGTGACTGGGTCTCTGCATGTGATGTTATTACTGGTGACTGGGTCTCTGTATGTGATGTTATTACTGGTTACTGGGTGTACAGTGTGTACTGTCCCCTGAAGGAAGAACTACCCTAGAACACAATGACCGGTCACATTCTCCAACTGAACCGACAGTCATCGGACTCAACAACGAGCCTCTGCCTTTTGGGTTATACTGTGTGTCTGTACTGTAGTTGGCTATGGCTAATACATCACATCGATAAGTGTTTATGTCCAAGGATTCTTCAGGAGGTGACATTCAAGGAGTCGTCTTGGATAGTTTACAAATGTCCTCATTCAAGGTCCACGTGAACAGATCTCAAAACCTCCACAAAGTTGAAAATGACAACTTACTTGTATCTCTTTCATAATATGAGACCCCTCTGTACGGTGTGTACAGTAGTACCTTGACTCTGTGAACTTACGAGGCCTCAACACAGCTACGGTATGTACAGTAGTACCTTGACACTGTGAACTTACGAGGCCTCAACACAGCTACGGTGTGTACAGTACCTTGACTCTGTGAACTTATGAGGCCTCAACACAGCTACGGTGTGTACAGTACCTTGACTCTGTGAACTTAGGAGGCCTCAACACAGCTACGGTATGTACAGTACCTTGACTCTGTGAACTTAGGAGGCCTCAACACAGCTACGGTATGTACAGTACCTTGACTCTGTGAACTTATGAGGCCTCAACACAGCTACGGTATGTACAGTACCTTGACTCTGTGAACTTACGAGGCCTCAACACAGCTACGGTGTGTACAGTACCTTGACTCTGTGAACTTACGAGGCCTCAACACAGCTACGGTGTGTACAGTACCTTGACTCTGTGAACTTATGAGGCCTCAACACAGCTACGGTATGTACAGTACCTTGACTCTGTGAACTTACGAGGCCTCAACACAGCTACGGTGTGTACAGTACCTTGACACTGTGAACTTACGAGGCCTCAACACAGCTACGGTATGTACAGTACCTTGACACTGTGAACTTACGAGGCCTCAACACAGCTACGGTATGTACAGTACCTTGACTCTGTGAACTTATGAGGCCTCAACACAGCTACGGTATGTACAGTACCTTGACTCTGTGAACTTATGAGGCCTCAACACAGCTACGGTATGTACAGTACCTTGACTCTGTGAACTTATGAGGCCTCAACACAGCTACGGTATGTACAGTACCTTGACTCTGTGAACTTACGAGGCCTCAACACAGCTACGGTATGTACAGTACCTTGACTCTGTGAACTTATGAGGCCTCAACACAGCTACGGTATGTACAGTACCTTGACTCTGTGAACTTATGAGGCCTCAACACAGCTACGGTATGTACAGTACCTTGACACTGTGAACTTATGAGGCCTCAACACAGCTACGGTGTGTTGTTGTTGTTGTGTGCCTCCAACACCAATTAGTCTCCAGTAACCTCAGAGGCACACTGAGGACATAACCAACCAACTGTAACAACTGTCAGTCGTTCAGCATCCTGAGGAGAAACCAACTGTAACAACTGTCAGTCATTCAGCATCCTGTAGAGAAACCAACTGTCAGTCATTCAGCATCCTGTAGAGAAACCAACTGTAACAATTGTCAGTTATTCAGCATCCTGTGGAGAAACCAACTGTCAGTCATTCAGCATCCTGAGGAGAAACCAACTGTAACAACTGTCAGTTATTCAGCATCCTGTAGAGAAACCAACTGTCAGTCATTCAGCATCCTGAGGAGAAACCAACTGTAACAACTGTCAGTTATTCAGCATCCTGTAGAGAAACCAACTGTCAGTCATTCAGCATCCTGTAGAGAAACCAACTGTAACAACTGTCAGTTATTCAGCATCCTGAGGAGAAACCAACTGTAACAACTGTCAGTTATTCAGCATCCTGAGGAGAAAAAAACTGTAACAACTGTCAGTTATTCAGCATCCTGTGGAGAAACCAACTGTCAGTCATTCAGCATCCTGAGGAGAAACCAACTGTAACAACTGTCAGTTATTCAGCATCCTGGGGAGAAACCAACTGTAACAGCTGTCAGTTATTCAGCATCCTATGGAGAAACCAACTGTCAGTTATTCAGCATCCTGAGGAGAAACCATCTGTAACAGCTGTCAGTTATTCAGCATCCCATGGAGAAACCAACTGTCAGTCATTTAGTATCCTGTGGAGAAACCAACTGTAACAACTGTCAGTTATTCAGCATCCTATGGAGAAACCAACTGTAACAACTGTCAGTTATTCAGCATCCTGTGGAGAAACCAACTGTCAGTTATTCAGCATCCTGTGGGGGAACCAACTGTCAGTTATTCAGCATCCTGAGGAGAAACCAACTGTAACAACTGTCAGTTATTCAGCATCCTGTGGAGAAACCAACTGTCAGTCATTCAGCATCCTGAGGAGAAACCAACTGTAACAGCTGTCAGTTATTCAGCATCCTGTAGAGAAACCAACTGTCAGTCATTCAGCATCCTGTAGAGAAACCAACTGTACCAACTGTCAGTTATTCAGCATCCTGAGGAGAAACCAACTGTAACAACTGTCAGTTATTCAGCATCCTGAGAAGAAAAAAACTGTAACAACTGTCAGTTATTCAGCATCCTGTGGAGAAACCAACTGTCAGTTATTCAGCATCCTGTGGAGAAACCAACGGTCAGTCATTTAGCATCCTGAGGAGAAACCAACTGTAACAACTGTCAGTTATTCAGCATCCTGGGGAGAAACCAACTGTAACAGCTGTCAGTTATTCAGCATCCTGTGGAGAAACCAACTGTCAGTTATTCAGCATCCTGTGGGGGAACCAACTGTAACAACTGTCAGTTATTCAGCATCCTGTGGAGAAACCAACTGTCAGTTATTCAGCATCCCGAGGAGAAACCAACTGTAACAACTGTCAGTTATTCAGCATCCTATGGAGAAACCAACTGTCAGTCATTCAGCATCCTATGGAGAAACCAACTGTAACAGCTGTCAGTTATTCAGCATCCTGTGGGAGAACCAACTGTCAGTTATTCAGCATCCTGTAGAGAAACCAACTGTCAGTCATTCAGCATCCTGTGGGAGAAACCAACTGTCAGTTATTCAGCATCCTGTGGAGAAACCAACTGTCAGTTATTCAGCATCCTGAGAAGAAACCAACTATCAGTTATTCAGCATCCAGAGGAGAAACCAACTGCAACAACTGTCAGTCATTCAGCATCCAGAGGAGAAACCAACTGTAACAACTGTCAGTCATTCAGCATCCTGAGGAGAAACCAACTGTCAGTTATTCAGCATCCTGTGGAGAAACCAACTGTAACAACTGTCAGTTATTCAGCATCCTGAGGAGAAACCAACTGTAACAGCTGTCAGTTATTCAGCATCCTGTGGAGAAACCAACTGTAACAACTGTCAGTCATTCAGCATCCTGAGGAGAAACCAACTGTCAGTTATTCAGCATCCTGTGGAGAAACCAACTGTAACAACTGTCAGTTATTCAGCATCCTGAGGAGAAACCAACTGTAACAGCTGTCAGTTATTCAGCATCCCGTGGAGAAACCAACTGTCAGTTATTCTGCATCCTGTGGAGAAACCAACTGTCAGTCTTTCAGCATCCTGTGGAGAAACCAACTGTAACAACTGTCAGTTATTCAGCATCCTGAGGAGAAACCAACTGTAACAACTGTCAGTCATTCAGCATCCTGAGGAGAAACCAACTGTCAGTTATTCAGCATCCTGTGGAGAAACCAACTGTAACAACTGTCAGTTATTCAGCATCCTGAGGAGAAACCAACTGTAACAGCTGTCAGTTATTCAGCATCCCGTGGAGAAACCAACTGTCAGTTATTCTGCATCCTGTGGAGAAACCAACTGTCAGTCTTTCAGCATCCTGGGGAGAAACCAACTGCAGTGCTTTACAGACTACTACTCAGCTGATTTAACTGAGGTCTAGAGACTACAGACAGAAGCCAAAGAAAGAGTTGCCTTTGGGTTTATTGTTCAAGTGAATGAATGTACTCAACTCATCTTGCTGTTTGGAGTATCTTGGGAAAAAGAGTCAGGAAACACGCTAGCTGATATAAGAAAGTAACCAGGCGTGAAAACATGTTGCTGCTTAGCTTCGCCTCACGGAGTCCGAGAAGATTTACAGTCATATTTATTGTTATTGTTACAGCAATTAGGGATTGGTTTGGGTCGTAGGGTTTCATAATATAGTTTACAAATCAGAAAAATACAGTAAAATACAGGAAATATTGATGAATTCCCCATAAATCACACGTTGAAAAGTGGTGGTAGATTTATGTAAGGAAATGGCAATAGCCAGGATAGAGAATGCATACACAGGTTAAACATAATGTCACGATCGTTATAACGAGCGGACCAAGATGCAGCGTGGTGTTTCCATCCTTTTATTTTGGAAAAGAAACTTAAAAACAAAACAAAAACAAAAACAATAAAGCGAAGAAAAAAAAAACCCGAAACGTGAAGCTCAGAGTAGTGCTCACAGGCAACTATACCTAGACAACATCCCACAAAGCACAAAGGGGAAATGGCTGCCTAAATATCATCCCCAATCAGAGACAACGAATAAACAGCTGCCTCTGAATACGGGAACCATACCAGGCCAACATAAATCATTAATCACCTAGATAACCCACCCTAGACACTGTCACGCCCCAACCAACATAGAGAATAAACAGCTGCCTCTGAATACGGGAACCATACCAGGCCAACATAAATCATTAATCACCTAGATAACCCACCCTAGACACTGTCACGCCCCAACCAACATAGAGAATAAACAGCTGCCTCTGAATGCGGGAACCATACCAGGCAAACATAAATCATTAATCACCTAGATAACCCACCCTGGTCACTGTCACGCCCCAACCAACATAGAGAATAAACAGCTGCCTCTGAATACGGGAACCATACCAGGCCAACATAAATCATTAATCACCTAGATAACCCACCCTAGACACTGTCACGCCCCAACCAACATAGAGAATAAACAGGGCGTGACACATAATCTAATAGGAAAACATATTTTATACATGCAACACTGATGTAAAATACAGTAAGAACACAAACGGATTCCTTCTGCTGTCTAGTATTTCCCGCCATATACAACCACTACACTGTAAACAGATTTCTAAAAAGCTAGCTAACATACAGAAGTATCATTAAAAAAAAGACTTCATGTCTATGACCTTTCACTGAGAAAAGACTATAACTTCATAGACAACTGGATTTAAATGGTGCTTGGTTGTTGACTTCAGGAAGTGGAATGGAGGAACGGTGGTGTTTTGATTGGTTGTTGACTTCAGGAAGTGGAATGGAGGAACGGTGGTGTTTTGATTGGTTGTTGACTTCAGGAAGTGGAATGGAGGAACGGTGGTGTTTTGATTGGTTGTTGACTTCAGGAAGTGGAATGGAGGAACGGTGGTGTTTTGATTGGTTGTTGACTTCAGGAAGTGGAATGGAGGAACGGTGGTGTTTTGATTGGTTGTTGACTTCAGGAAGTGGAATGGTGGTGTTTTGGTTGGTTGTTGACTTCAGGAAGTGGAATGGAGGAATGGTGGCATTTTGATTGGTTGTTGTCTTCAGGAAGTGTTACTCCTCTTCCTGGTCTGTAGTCTCATCTTCCTGGTCTCTTCCTCGTTGTCGCTGTCACAGCTCCTCTGAAAACACAACCAGTATTGTCTATTTCTAGGAGGTACAACTCTGTTTCTCTGTAATGACTCCAGTAATAGATAGTCAATAGAATAGCTGTTAGGTAGGCCGCCATCTCTGTACTCCAGAGTGGACCGCAGTTAAACACAATGACAAGGTTCAGTATGTTGCTTAGTTACTGTGGATTATAGATATGATTGGGTAGATCCGTGTGAATGACTTTTGTGTGTATCTTGCTGAGATGACAACGCAACAATATTTGTGTTTTACGTAACCGAGGGCAACAGCACAACAACACATCACTTCTTGACCCATCACTAACAAGTTTACACACACGTCCCATGTACTGGCTGAGTGATCAGTGGCATCAGCAGCATTACATGGGTTAATTAGACATAGATTGTGCAATATTAATTCATGACTGTGCAATACAATGGCCATGTTCTGTTATAATCTCCACCCGGCACAGCCAGAAGACACCCCTCATAGCCTGGTTCCTCTCTAGGTTTCTAATCTCCACCCTGCACAGACAGAAGAGGACTGGCCACCCCTCAGAGCCTGGTTCCTCTCTAGGTTTCTAATCTCCACCCGGCACAGCCAGAAGAGGACTGGCCACCCCTCAGAGCCTGGTTCCTCTCTAGGTTTCTAATCTCCACCCGGCACAGCCAGAAGAGGACTGGCCACCCCTCAGAGCCTGGTTCCTCTCTAGGTTTCTAATCTCCACCCGGCACAGCCAGAAGAGGACTGGCCACCCCTCAGAGCCTGGTTCCTCTCTAGGTTTCTAATCTCCACCCGGCACAGCCAGAAGAGGACTGGCCACCGCTCAGAGCCTGGTTCCTCTCTAGGTTTCTAATCTCCACCCGGCACAGCCAGAAGAGGACTGGACACCCCTCATAGCCTGGTTCCTCTCTAGGTTTCTAATCTCCACCCTGCACAGCCGGAAGAGGACTGGCCACCCCTCAGAGCCTGGTTCCTCTCTAGGTTTCTAATCTCCACCCTGCACAGCCAGAAGAGGACTGGCCACCCCTCAGAGCCTGGTTCCTCTCTAGGTTTCTAATCTCCACCCTGCACAGCCAGAAGAGGACTGAGGGGGTGGCCCCCTCAGAGCCTGGTTCCTCTGGTCTACCCAGTAGAGCCAGAAGAAGACTGGCCACCCCTCAGAGCCTGGTTCCTCTCTAGGTTTCTTCCTAGGTTCTGGCCTTTCTAGGGAGTTTTTCCTAGCCACCGTGCTTCTACATCTGCATTGCTTGCTGTTTGGGGTTTTAGGCTGGGTTTCTGTACAGCACTTTGAGACATCAGCTGTTGTAAAAAGGGCTTTATAAATACATTTGATTGATTGATTGATTGATGATTCATTAAACATAGACTGTGTAATATTAATGGGTTAGTTAGACTGTGTAATATGAATGGGTAAATTAGACAGACTGTGTGTGTGTGTGTGTGTGTGTGTGTGTGTGTGTGTGTGTGTGTGTGTGTGTGTGTGTGTGTGTGTGTGTGTGTGTGTGTGTGTGTGTGTGTGTGTGTGTGTGTGTGTGTGTGTGTGTGTGTGTGTGTGTGGTCATCACCTGGTCCTGTTGTTGTTGTTGTTGTTGTTGTTCCTGCCCTTTTCTCATCATCCTGGTCAGGTGGTTACACAGAGACACAATCCTGATAGACATCTAGACAACACAGAGACACAATCCTGATAGACATCTAGACAACACAGAGACAAAATCCTGATAGACATCTAGACAACACAGAGACACAATCCTGATAGACATCTAGACAACACAGAGACACAATCCTGATAGACATCTAGACAACACAGAGACACAATCCTGATAGACATCTAGACAACACAGAGACACAATCCTGATAGACATCTAGACAACACAGAGACACAATCCTGATAGACATCTAGTCCCCACAGAGACACAATCCCGTTTGACATCTAGTCCCCACAGAGACACAATCCTGATCGACATCTAGTCCCCACAGAGACACAATCCTGATCGACATCTAGTCCCCACAGAGACACAATCCTGATAAAGATGTTCTGACACACTACAGCATATGTATTGGCCTATTGACATCACAAACAATTACACACATGGACAGATACAAACACTCACGCACGCACGCAAACACACACACACACACACGCACACGCAATGTCGCACACACACACACACACACACGCAATGTCGCACACACACACACACACACACACACACACACACACACTTATCAATGGCCTAATGGAATGTTGGTGATATTGTATGATGTTTTGTACTGCAGGACGTACCTTCCATCTGCGTTGTGCGTACTGTCTCCTGAAGTTCTCCAGATTAATGACAGACTGTCTGCGCACCAGGGCCTGGCATGGGTTTAACGGCTAAACCACAGCAGAAAACAGCAGGACATAGATACGATGAAAAGCCTTTGGGGCTGTCATGACATAGATAGGATGAAAAGCCTTTGGGGCTGTCATGACATAGATAGGATGAAAAGCCTTTGGGGCTGTCATGACATAGATAGGATGAAAAGCCTTTGGGCTGTCATGACATAGATAGGATGAAAAGCCTTTGGGCTGTCATGACATAGATAGGATGAAAAGCCTTTGGGCTGTCATGACATAGATAGGATGAAAAGCCTTTGGGCTGTCATGACATAGATAGGATGAAAAGCCTTTGGGCTGTCATGACATAGATAGGATGAAAAGCCTTTGGGCTGTCATGACATAGATAGGATGAAAAGCCTTTGGGCTGTCATGACATAGATAGGATGAAAAGCCTTTG
Organism: Oncorhynchus mykiss; assembly: GCF_057628025.1. NCBI lineage: Eukaryota > Metazoa > Chordata > Actinopteri > Salmoniformes > Salmonidae > Oncorhynchus > Oncorhynchus mykiss. The sequence goes on from NC_143047.1 coordinate 46,198,319, forward strand.
GGCTGTCATGACATAGATAGGATGAAAAGCCTTTGGGCTGTCATGACATAGATAGGATGAAAAGCCTTTGGGCTGTCATGACAAAGACAACAAACATAGGAGCTAAAACAGTCTTATAAAGAGATCAGGACCAGACTAGGACTAAAAGGACCAGACTAGGACTAAAAGGGACCAGACTAGGACTAAAAGGGGCCAGACTAGGACTAAAAGGACCATACTAGGACTAAAAGGGACCAGACTAGGACTAAAAGGACCAGACTAGGACTAAAAGGACCCAGACTAGGACTAAAAGGACAAGACTAGGACTAAAAGGACCAGACTAAAAGGACCCAGACTTGGACTAAAAGGACCAGACTAGGACTAAAAGGGATCCAGACTAGGAATAAAAGGACCAGACTAGGACTAAAAGGGACCAGACTAAAAGGACCAGACTAGGACTAAAAGGACCAGACTAGGACTAAAAGGACCAGACTAGGACTAAAAGGACCAGACTAGGACTAAAAGGACCAGACTAAAAGGACCCAGACTAGGACTAAAAGGACCAGACTAGGACTAAAAGGACCAGACTAAAAGGACCCAGACTAGGACTAAAATGACCAGACTAGGACTAAAAGGACCAGACTAAAAGGACCCAGACTAGGACTAAAATGACCAGACTAGGACTAAAAGGACCCAGACTAGGACTAAAAGGACCAGACTAGGACTAAAAGGACCAGACTAAAAGGACCCAGACTAGGACTAAAATGACCAGACTAGGACTAAAAGGACCCAGACTAGGACTAAAAGGACCAGACTAGGACTAAAAGGATCAGACTAAAAGGACCCAGACTAGGACTAAAATGACCAGACTAGGACTAAAAGGACCCAGACTAGGACTGAAAGGACCAGACTAGGACTAAAAGGACCATACTAGGACTAAAAGGACCAGACTAGTAATAAAAGGACCATACTAGGACTAAAAGGACCAGACTAGGACTAAAAGGACCAGACTAGGACTAAAAGGACCAGACTAGTAATAAAAGGACCAGACTAGGACTAAAAGGACCATACTAGGACTAAAAGGACCCAGACTAGGACTAAAAGGACCATACTAGGACTAAAAGGACCCAGACTAGGACTAAAAGGACCAGACTAGGACTAAAAGGACCATACTAGGACTAAAAGGACCCAGACTAGGACTAAAAGGACCATACTAGGACTAAAAGGACCCAGACTAGGACTAAAAGGACCCAGACTAGGACTAAAAGGACCATACTAGGACTAAAAGGACCCAGACTAGGACTAAAAGGACCAGACTAGGACTAAAAGGACCAGACTAGGACTAAAAGGACCAGACTAGGACTAAAAGGACCCAGACTAGGACTAAAAGGACCAGACTAGGACTAAAAGGACCAGACTAGGACTAAAAGGACCAGACTAGGACTAAAAGGACCATACTAGGACTAAAAGGACCAGACTAGGACTAAAAGGACCAGACTAAAAGGACCCAGACTAGGACTAAAATGACCAGACTAGGACTAAAAGGACCCAGACTAGGACTAAAAGGACCAGACTAGGACTAAAAGGACCAGACTAGGACTAAAAGGATCAGACTAAAAGGACCCATACTAGGACTAAAATGACCAGACTAGGACTAAAATGACCAGACTAGGACTAAAAGGACCCAGACTAGGACTAAAAGGACCAGACTAGGACTAAAAGGACCAGACTAAAAGGACCCAGACTAGGACTAAAATGACCAGACTAGGACTAAAAGGACCCAGACTAGGACTAAAAGGACCAGACTAGGACTAAAAGGATCAGACTAAAAGGACCCAGACTAGGACTAAAATGACCAGACTAGGACTAAAAGGACCCAGACTAGGACTGAAAGGACCAGACTAGGACTAAAAGGACCATACTAGGACTAAAAGGACCAGACTAGTAATAAAAGGACCATACTAGGACTAAAAGGACCAGACTAGGACTAAAAGGACCAGACTAGGACTAAAAGGACCAGACTAGTAATAAAAGGACCAGACTAGGACTAAAAGGACCATACTAGGACTAAAAGGACCCAGACTAGGACTAAAAGGACCATACTAGGACTAAAAGGACCCAGACTAGGACTAAAAGGACCAGACTAGGACTAAAAGGACCATACTAGGACTAAAAGGACCCAGACTAGGACTAAAAGGACCATACTAGGACTAAAAGGACCCAGACTAGGACTAAAAGGACCCAGACTAGGACTAAAAGGACCATACTAGGACTAAAAGGACCCAGACTAGGACTAAAAGGACCAGACTAGGACTAAAAGGACCAGACTAGGACTAAAAGGACCAGACTAGGACTAAAAGGACCCAGACTAGGACTAAAAGGACCAGACTAGGACTAAAAGGACCAGACTAGGACTAAAAGGACCAGACTAGGACTAAAAGGACCATACTAGGACTAAAAGGACCAGACTAGGACTAAAAGGACCAGACTAAAAGGACCCAGACTAGGACTAAAATGACCAGACTAGGACTAAAAGGACCCAGACTAGGACTAAAAGGACCAGACTAGGACTAAAAGGACCAGACTAGGACTAAAATGACCTGACTAGAAGGACCCAGACTAAAAGGTACCAGACTAGGACTAAAATGACCAGTGTATTGTAGTGTTTGGCTGATACAGTACACACACACACACACACACACACACAATCACACACACACACACAATCACACACACACACACAATCACACACCATTTCAATCGATAAGATCTTTATCAGGTTCAGTGGGTTTAGATCAGGTAGGTACAAGCATCTAAAATACACATACAACAATAACACTCTCAACTAGCTTCAATCTAATCTAAGAAGGTCTACTGTCAATAATGACATCTACTCATTATCAATCCTCTATCCACATGATCAACAGTTGGCTTTGAACTATGAAAAACAAACAAGCTACTTAAAAGTTGCAGACTTTAAATATAAAACATCAAAACCTGTCAAGCCTCTTACATCATTCTTTGTAAAACACGAAAAGTAAGCATTGTAAATATGTTGACGTTTTATTTTTCAGCTAATCACAACAATACTACTAATGTATCACAAGGAGAACAAACTAAATGTATCATATTTCACAGAGATGACTTCGTGTCCTCTACTTCCTGTTTCTGATACTGACTCTGGGCTTCTGAAACTGCTGTTATCTCTACTGTCCAGACTCAGTCAGGTCCAGGTTGATACTCTACTCTACTGTCCAGACTCAGTCAGGTCCAGGTTGGTACTCTACTCTACTGTCCAGACTCAGTCAGGTCCAGGTTGGTACTATACTGTATCTGCTGTTATCTCTACTGTCCAGACTCAGTCAGGTCCAGGTTGGTACTCTACTCTACTGTCCAGACTCAGTCAGGTCCAGGTTGGTACTATACTCTACTGTCCAGACTCAGTCAGGTCCAGGTTGGTACTCTACTCTACTGTCCAGACTCAGTCAGGTCCAGGTTGGTACTCTACTCTACTGTCCAGACTCAGTCAGGTCCAGGTTGGTACTCTACTGTATCTGCTGTTATCTCTACTGTCCAGACTCAGTCAGGTCCAGGTTGGTACTCTACTCTACTGTCCAGACTCAGTCAGGTCCAGGTTGGTACTATACTCTAACTGCTGTTATCTCTACTGTCCAGACTCAGTCAGGTCCAGGTTGGTACTCTACTCTACTGTCCAGTCAGGTCCAGGTTGATACTATACTCTTAACTGCTGTTATCTCTACTGTCCAGACTCAGTCAGGTCCAGGTTGGTACTCTACTCTACTGTCCAGACTCAGTCAGGTCCAGGTTGGTACTCTACTCTACTGTCCAGTCAGGTCCAGGTTGATACTATACTCTTAACTGCTGTTATCTCTACTGTCCAGACTCAGTCAGGTCCAGGTTGGTACTCTACTCTACTGTCCAGTCTCAGTCAGGTCCAGGTTGGTACTCTACTCTACTGTCCAGACTCAGTCAGGTCCAGGTTGGTACTCTACTCTACTGTCCAGACTCAGTCAGGTCCAGGTTGGGACTCTACTCTACTGTCCAGTCAGGTCCTGGTTGGTACTCTACTCTACTGTCCAGACTCAGTCAGGTCCAGGTTGATACTCTACTCTACTGTCCAGACTCAGTCAGGTCCAGGTTGATACTCTACTCTACTGTCCAGACTCAGTCAGGTCCAGGTTGGTACTCTACTCTACTGTCCAGTCAGGTCCAGGTTGGTACTCTACTCTACTGTCCAGACAGGTCCAGGTTGGTACTCTACTCTACTGTCCAGTCAGGTCCAGGTTGGTACTCTACTCTACTGTCCAGTCAGGTCCAGGTTGGTACTCTACTCTACTGTCCAGACTCAGTCAGGTCCAGGTTGATACTCTACTCTACTGTCCAGTCAGATCCAGGTTGGTACTATACTCTACTGTCCAGACTCAGTCAGGTCCAGGTTTGGACTCTACTCTACTGTCCAGTCAGGTCCAGGTTGGTACTCTACTCTCCTGTCTCAGTCAGGTCCAGGTTGGTACTCTACTCTACTGTCCAGACTCAGTCAGGTCCAGGTTGGGACTCTACTCTACTGTCCAGACTCAGTCAGGTCCAGGTTGGTACTCTACTCTACTGTCCAGACTCAGTCAGGTCCAGGTTGGGACTCTACTCTACTGTCCAGACTCAGTCAGGTCCAGGTTGGTACTCTACTCTACTGTCCAGACTCAGTCAGGTCCAGGTTGGTACTCTACTCTACTGTCCAGACTCAGTCAGGTCCAGGTTGGTACTCTACTCTACTGTCCAGACTCAGTCAGGTCCAGGTTGGGACTCTACTCTACTGTCCAGACTCAGTCAGGTCCAGGTTGATACTCTACTCTACTCTACTGTCCAGACTCAGTCAGGTCCAGGTTGGTACTCTACTCTACTGTCCAGACTCAGTCAGGTCCCTGTTGGTACTCTACTCTACTGTCCAGACTCAGTCAGGTCCAGGTTGGTACTCTACTCTACTGTCCAGACTCAGTCAGGTCCAGGTTGATACTCTACTCTACTGTCCAGACTCAGTCAGGTCCAGGTTGATACTCTACTCTACTGTCCAGACTATACTATACTATACCATGCTATACTATACCATGCTATACTATACTATGCTATACCATTCTATGCTATACTATACTATGCTATACCATTCTATGCTATGCTATGCTATGCTATACTATACCATACTATGCTATACTATATTATGCATTACTATACCGTGCTATACTATACTATACCATACTATGCTATACCATACTATACCATGCTATATACTATGCTATGCTATACTGTGCTATACTATACTGTACTATCCTATCCAGACTGAGTCAGGTCCAGGTTGATACTCTACTGTACTACTATACTATACTATACTATAACATACTGTACTATACTATCCTATCCAGACACAGTCAGGTCCATGTGGATGCTCTACTGTACTACTATACTATACTCTACTATTATACTATACTCTACTACTATACTATACTGTACTATACCATACTGTACTATACTATACTGTACTATACTATCCTAACCAGACTTAGTCAGGTCCAGGTTGATACTCTATTGTACTATACTATACTCTACTGTACTATCCAGACACAGTCAGGTCCATGTGGATACTCTACTGTAGTACTATACTATACTCTACTACTATACTATACTGTACTATACCATACTGTACTATACTATACTGTACTATACTACCCTAACCAGACTGAGTCAGGTCCATGTGGATACTCTATTGTACTACTATACTATACTCTACTACTATACCATACTGTACTATACTATACTGTACTATAATATACTGTCCAGACTCAGTCAGGTCCAGGTTGATACTCTACTGAACTACTATACTCTACGACTATACTCTACGGTACTCTACTACTATAAGATACTCTACTATACTATACTACTATACTGTACTATACTATACCGACGCAGTCAGGTCCAGGTTAATGCTCTGCGGTACTACTATACTATACTATACTATCTCTTCAGTCCAGACTCAGTCAGGTCCAGGTTGATACTCTATTGTACTATACTATACCATTATATCTCTTCAGTCCAGACTCAGTCAGGTCCAGGTTGATACTCTACTGTACTATACTATACTATACTATACTATCTCTTCAGTCCAGACTCAGTGAGGTTCAGGCTGATCCCAGACAGCAGATCTCCTCCACAGCTTCTGTTCAGCATTTCCTTCAGTGCTTCATTCACATCATTATTAAACACAGTGGAGAAGTTACAGCTGAGGTAGCCCCCTCCTCCTCCGACCCCGTCCGCGACCCCGCCCGTGACCCCTAACGACCCCACCACGTCCTGCACCCACTTCAGCTCGTCGCTCAGCTCCTGTCTCAGGGCGTCAAAGTGTCTCTTCCTCTCCTGGTAGCGGGCGCTGACGTCACTGACGCTGACGTCCACCACCTTCATCTCATCCTGCAGGCTCCTCTTCATCGCCTCCACTTTACGGAACTCGTAGCGGATCTGAGATAGCTGGTGACGGACCCCCTCGCTCTCCTCCTTGTACCAGGACTCCTTATGGTTGTAGACGGAGACCAAGGCGTCGATGTCCTCCTGCAGGGAGTCGTGGGCCGAGGCTAGCCCAGTGAAGGAGCCCTCCATCCGGCTGATGTCCTCCACTACCTGGACGAAGCGTTCAAAGTTGACGTAGGTGTTGTTGGGGGGCATGGAGGAGTGGGACTTCATGGTGTACTCCTTGAGACGTTTGGTCTTCAGCTGACGCCGCTCGCGCTTCTTAGGGGTCTTGGTCTGGTCCGGGGTCTTGGTCTGGTCCGGGGTCTTGGTCTGGTCCGCGGTCTTGGTGATGGGAGTCTCCTCCTTGTACTCATTAGACTTCAGACACGAGAGATGAGGACGATAGACGGAGGGTTACTGAGCTGGAAGTCACTAACTGGCACTGCATGCCATGCATTGATGATGTTCTGAACAGCAATGGAATATAAGCCAGAGGTGACATGCCTCCATCACCAAACCACCGACAACACTCCAGGTGACATGGTTGGTTATATATTACCCAACAGGCAACACTCCAGGTGACATGGTTAGTTATATATTACCCAACAGGCAACACTCCAGGTGACATGGTTGGTTATATATTACCCAACAGGCAACACTCCAGGTGACATGGTTAGTTATACATTACCCAACAGGCAACACTCCAGGTGACATGGTTAGTTATATATTACCCAACAGGCAACACTCCAGGTGACATGGTTGGTTATATATTACCCAACAGGGAACACTCCAGGTGACATGGTTGGTTATATATTACCCAACGGGCAACACTCCAGGTGACATGGTTAGTTATATATTACCCAACAGGCAACACTCCAGGTCACATGGTTAGTTATATATTACCCAACAGGCAACACTCCAGGTGACATGGTTAGTTATATATTACCCAACAGGCAACACTCCAGGTCACATGGTTAGTTATATATTACCCAACAGGCAACACTCCAGGTGACATGGTTAGTTATATATTACCCAACAGGCAACACTCCAGGTCACATGGTTAGTTATATATTACCCAACAGGCAACACTCCAGGTCACATGGTTAGTTATATATTACCCAACAGGCAACACTCCAGGTCACATGGTTAGTTATTCATCTTCTTTCGATGCTTTCTATCACCAAACGTCAAGCTCTTTTGTCAACTGGTTACACATTTAAGTTAAGAGTCACAAACATGGCAGGACAAACATTATCAGGAAAAACTCATCTGATTGAATCACACATCTGATTCAAACTAACAGACTAGAGCTCCCTCTATCTGACTAGCCAGGCCATTATATATTCTACATCGTCTGAGTGGGAGGTGCTGTCCAGGTCATTATATATTCTACATTGTCTGAGTGGGAGGTGCTGTCCAGGTCATTATATATTCTACATCGTCTAAGTGGGAGGTGCAGTCCAAGCCATTATATATTCTACATTGTCTGAGTGGGAGGTGCAGTCCAGGTCATTATATATTCTACATTGTCTAAGTGGGAGGTGCAGTCCAAGCCATGATATATTCTACATCGTCTGAGTGGGAGGTGCTGTCCAGGTCATTATATATTCTACATCGTCTGAGTGGGAGGTGCTGTCCAGGTCATTATATATTCTACATTGTCTGAGTGGGAGGTGCTGTCCAGGTCATTATATATTCTACATTGTCTGAGTGGGAGGTGCAGTCCAGGTCATTATATATTCTATATTGTCTGAGTGGGAGGTGCTGTCCAGGTCATTATATATTCTACATCGTCTGAGTGGGAGGTGCAGTCCAGGTCATTATATATTCTACATTGTCTGAGTGGGAGGTGCAGTCCAGGTCATTATATATTCTACATTGTCTGAGTGGGAGGTGCTGTCCAGGTCATTATATATTCTACATCGTCTGAGTGGGAGGTGCTGTCCAGGTCATTATATATTCTACATCGTCTGAGTGGGAGGTGCTGTCCAGGTCATTATATATTCTATATTGTCTGAGTGGGAGGTGCTGTCCAGGTCATTATATATTCTACATCGTCTGAGTGGGAGGTGCTGTCCAGGTCATTATATATTCTACATCGTCTGAGTGGGAGGTGCTGTCCAGGTCATTATATATTCTACATCGTCTGAGTGGGAGGTGCTGTCCAGGTCATTATATATTCTATATTGTCTGAGTGGGAGGTGCTGTCCAGGTCATTATATATTCTACATCGTCTGAGTGGGAGGTGCTGTCCAGGTCATTATATATTCTACATTGTCTGAGTGGGAGGTGCTGTCCAGGTCATTATATATTCTACATCGTCTGAGTGGGAGGTGCTGTCCAGGTCATTATATATTCTACATCGTCTGAGTGGGAGGTGCTGTCCAGGTCATTATATATTCTACATTGTCTGAGTGGGAGGTGCTGTCCAGGTCATTATATATTCTATATTGTCTGAGTGGGAGGTGCTGTCCAGGTCATTATATATTCTACATCGTCTGAGTGGGAGGTGCTGTCCAGGTCATTATATATTCTACATTGTCTGAGTGGGAGGTGCTGTCCAGGTCATTATATATTCTACATCGTCTGAGTGGGAGGTGCTGTCCAGGTCATTATATATTCTACATCGTCTGAGTGGGAGGTGCTGTCCAGGTCATTATATATTCTACATCGTCTGAGTGGGAGGTGCTGTCCAGGTCATTATATATTCTACATCGTCTGAGTGGGAGGTGCAGTCCAAGCCATGATATATTCTACATCGTCTGAGTGGGAGGTGCTGTCCAGGTCATTATATATTCTACATCGTCTGAGTGGGAGGTGCTGTCCAGGTCATTATATATTCTACATTGTCTGAGTGGGAGGTGCAGTCCAGGCCATTATATATTCTACATCGTCTGAGTGGGAGGTGCAGTCCAGGTCATTATATATTCTACATCGTCTGAGTGGGAGGTGCTGTCCAGGTCATTATATATTCTACATCGTCTGAGTGGGAGGTGCTGTCCAGGTCATTATATATTCTACATCGTCTGAGTGGGAGGTGCTGTCCAGGTCATTATATATTCTACATCGTCTGAGTGGGAGGTGCAGTCCATAACAGCTTAACATACATTACATGGTCAGAAACCAAGTATGTAAAAACGGTACAAACAACAAACCAATCCGTGTGTCTGCCTGAACAGTACATAATAATAGTATAATAATATAACAGTATAATAATTAGGAGGCGCGGTTATGCAAATCATAAAATACAGGAAGTTATGTCACAAAAGAAAACGACGATGCATGTCTTTAACATCAAGCTGTCAATCACGATAGTACGCTGTTTTCATATGGCAATGGTATACCTTGATCCAGGGATGGTTGAGGGCATCTTGAATAGTTAACCTCTTCCTGGAAGACAAACATGTTTACACTGGATTTGATAGAGTATTCACACCTCGTGACCTTCTCCACATTTTGTTATGTTTACAGCCTTAATCTAAAATTAATTTAAAAAAAAAAAGAAATCCCTCATCAATCTGCACACAATACCCCATAATGAAAAAAAAAAACTGTTTTTTTTTTAAGACATTTTTGTAAAGTTATAAAAAAATAAAAGGCTGAAATAACTCATTTACATCAGTATTCAGACCCTTTTACTCAGTACTTTGTTGAAGCACCTTTGGCAGCGATTACAACCTCAAGTTTTTTTGGGTATGATGCTACAATTTTACACCTGTATTTGGAGAGTTTCTCCCAATCTTCTCTGTAAATCCTCTCAAGCTCTGTCAGGTTAGTTGGGGAGCGTCGCTGCACAGCTATTTTCAGGTCTCTCCAGGGATGTTCAATTGAGTTCAAGTCCGGGCTCTTGGTTGGGCCAGTGAAGGACATTCAGAGACTTGTCCCTAAGCCACTTCTGCGTTGTCTTGGGTGTGTGCTTAGGGTCGTTGTCCTGTTGCAAGGTGAACCTTCGCCCCAGTCTGAGGTCCTGAGCGCTCTGGAGCAGGTTTTCATCAAGGATCTCTCCGTACTTTGCTCCATTCATCTTTCCCTCGATCCTGACTAGTCCCCAAGTCCCTGCCGTTGAAAATCATCCCCACAGCATGATGCTGCCACCACCATGCTTCACCGTAGGGATGGTGCCAGGTTGCCTCCAGACGTGATGCTTAACATTTAGAGTTCAATCTTCGTTTCATCAGACCAGAGAATCTTGTTTCTTATGGGCAGAGTCTTTAGGTGCCTTTTGGCAAACTCCAAGCAGACTGTCATGTGCCTTTTACTGAGGAGTGGCTTCCGTCTGGCCACTCCACCATAAAGGCCTGATTGGTGGAGTACTGCAGAAATAGTTGTCCTTCTGGAAGGTTCTCTCATCTCCACAGAGGAACTCTGGAACTCTGTCAGAGTGACCATCAGGTTCTTGGTCACCTCCCTGACCAAGGCCCTTCTCCACCGATTGCTCAGTTTGGCTTGGCGGCCAGCTCTAGGAAGAATCTTGGTGGTTCCAAACTTCTTCCATTTAAGAATGATGGAGGCCAGCTGTGTTCTTGGGACCTTCAATGCTGCAGAAGATTGTTGTACCCTTCCCCAGATCTGTGTCTCGACACAATCCTGTCTCTGAGCTCTACAGACAATTCCTTCAACCTCATGGCTTGGTTTTTGCTCTGACATGCACTGTCAACTGTGGGACCTTATATATACATGTGTGTGCCTTTCCAAATCATGTCCAATCAATTGAATTTACCACAGATGGACTCCAATCAAGTTGTAGAAACATCTCAAGGATGATCAATGGTAACAGGATGCACCTGAGCTCAATTTCGAGTCTCATAGGGGTCTGAATGCTTATGGAAATGACAAAAACCTGTTTTCGCTTTGTCGTTATGGGGTATTGTGCGTAGATGGAGGAGGTAAAATATTTTTTTTATCAATTTTAGAATAGGACTGTAACGTAAACAAAATGTGGGAAAAGTTAAAGGGTCTGAATACTTTACGAATGTAATTTATGTCCTCACAAAGGGGACCACACAGAACAGGAGGATGTAAGGAACTTGATTTTAGACTGTGACAGTGTCGTCTGTTTTGACCTTGTACACAGATCGTTCAGCGTTACTGTCATCAAGAGAGAGTGTGTACTGTGTAGAGAGAGGCATGCAGAGTAACGTAAACAAACCGCATGGTCTCAAAAGTGTGTAAATACATGTTTCTATACAGCCGTTCTACAATGTGATGTAGAAACACAATACATCCTTTGACCTTCCCTGAGCCAGGAAGACTAGTGTTAGTTTCCATAGATATTGTCTAGGCTTTAGCTCAGTGGTCTAACAGTCTTTTGGCACAGGTTCAAACCCCAAACCTCACTTCTTGTCCAGCTCCACCTCACCTCTGACCCCTCATCTCTGACCCCAGATCTCTCACCTCTGACCCGTCACATCTGACCCCTCACCTCTGACCCCTCACCCCGGACCCCTCTCCTCCTCAACTCAACCCAGACCCCGTATCTCTGACCTCTTACCTCTGACCACTCTCCTCCTCACCCCTGACCCCTCACCTCTGACTCCTCTCCTCCTCACCACAGCCCGGACCCTTCATCTTTGACCCCTCTCCTCAACCCAGACTCCTCACCTCTAACTCCTCTCCTCCTCACCCTCTCCACCTCACCCCTGACCCCTAACCCCCGATCTCCAATCTCTCCTTACATCAACTCTCTCTCCAGCAGCTGTCATGTTAGCCAGCTGACCCTGACCCCTAACCCCCGACCTCCAAACTCTCCTAACATCTAGCCTCTCTCCAGTAGCTGTCATATTAGCCAGCTGACCCTGACCCCTAACCCCCGACCTCCAAACTCTCCTTACATCTTGTCTCTCTCCAGTAGCTGTCATATTAGCCAGCTGACCCTGACCTCTAATCCCTCCTTACATCTTGTCTCTCTCCAGCAGCTGTCATATTAGCCAGCTGACCCCTAATCCCTGACCTCTAATCCCTCCTTACATTTTGTCTCTCTCCAGCAGCTGTCATATTAGCCGGCTGACCCTGACCCCTAACCGCTGACCTCTAATCCCTCTTTACATCTTGTCTCTCTCCAGCAGCTGTCATATTAGCCAGTTGACCCCTAACCCCTGACCTCTAATTCCTTCTTACATCTAGCCTCTCTCCAGCAGTTGTCATATTAGCCAGCTGACCCCTAACCCCTGACCTCTAATCCCTCCTTACATCTTGTCTCTCTCCAGCAGCTGTCATATTAGCCAGCTGACCCTGACCCCTAACCCCCGACCTCCAATCCCTCCTTACATCTAGCCTCTCTCCAGCAGCTGTCATATTAGCCAGCTGACCCCTAACCCCTGACCTCTAATCCCTCCTTACATCTTGTCTCTCTCCAGTAGCTGTCATATTAGCCAGCTGACCCCTAACCCCTGACCTCTAATCCCCCCTTACATCTTGTCTCTCTCCAGCAGCTGTCATATTAGCCAGCTGACCCTGACCTCTAACCCCTGACCTCTAATCCCTCCTTACATCTTGTCTCTCTCCAGCAGCTGTCATATTAGCCAGCTGACCCTGACCCCTAACCCCTGACCTCTAATCCCTCCTTACATCTTGTCTCTCTCCAGCAGCTGTCATATTAGCCAGCTGACCCCTAACCCCTGACCTCTAATCCCTCCTTACATCTTGTCTCTCTCCAGTAGCTGTCATATTAGCCAGCTGACCCCTGACCCCTGACCTCTAATCCCTCCTTACATATAGCCTCTCTCCAGTAGCTGTCATATTAGCCAGCTGACCACTGACCCCTGACCTCTAATCCCTCCTTACATCTTGTCTCTCTCCAGTAGCTGTCACATTAGCCAGCTGACCCCTGACCTCTAATCCCTCCTTACATCTAGCCTCTCTCCAGCAGCTGTCATATTAGCCAGCTGACCCTGACCCCTAACACCCAACCTCCAATCCCTCCTTACATCTAGCCTCTCTCCAGTAGCTGTCACATTAGCCAGCTGACCCCTGACCCCTGACCTCTAATCCCTCCTTACATATAGCCTCTCTCCAGTAGCTGTCATATTAGCCAGCTGACCACTGACCCCTGACCTCTAATCCCTCCTTACATCTTGTCTCTCTCCAGTAGCTGTCACATTAGCCAGCTGACCCCTGACCTCTAATCCCTCTTTACATCTAGCCTCTCTCCAGTAGCTGTCATATTAGCCAGCTGACCCCTGACCCCTGATCTCTAATCCCTCCTTACATCTAGCCTCTCTCCAGCAGCTGTCATATTAGCCAGCTGACCCCTAACCCCTGACCTCTAACCCCTCCTTACATCTTGTCTCTCTCCAGTAGCTGTCATATTAGCCAGCTGACCCCTAACCCCTGACCTCTAATCCCTCCTTACATCTTGTCTCTCTCCAGCAGCTGTCATATTAGCCAGCTGACCCTGACCCCTAACCCCTGACCTCTAACCCCTCCTTACATCTAGCCTCTCTCCAGTAGCTGTCATATTAGCCAGCTGACCCCTAACCCCTGATCTCTAATCCCTCCTTACATCTTGTCTCTCTCCAGCAGCTGTCATATTAGCCAGCTGACCCCTAACCCCTGACCTCTAACCCCTCCTTATATCTTGTCTCTCTCCAGTAGCTGTCATATTAGCCAGCTGACCCCTGACCTCGAATCACTCCTTACATCTTGTCTCTCTCCAGTAGCTGCCGTATGAAGCTTTTGGCCAGTTCACTGGTTCTACAGAAGAACTCCTCGTCGAACTCATAGTTCATGGCTGAGATGTTGGCCAGCGTGTCCTGTTTAGTCTCTCCCAGGAAGGGAGACGCTCCACTCAGCCTGGAACACAACGACAACAAGGCCAGAACAGGAGGAGCGTTAGGAACATTGCATGTGTTTCACCTACACCATCCCTGTTTACATGTCACGACTTCTACCGAAGTCGATGCCTCTCCTTGTTCGGGCGCTGTTCGGCCGGTCGACGTCGCAGATCCATTTTTTTCATTTTCCATTTGTTTTGTCTTGTTTTCCCACACACCTGTTTTTTCATTTCCCTCATTATGTGTTGTGTATTTAACCCTCTGTTCCACACATGTTTATTTTAAGTGCATGTGCACATGTTTTTGACTGGTGCGCGTCGGGTTATTGTGTCCCCTATTTTGTATTTTCTTATTCCTAAGAAGGGTTCATGTGTAGTGTGGTTCATGCTTCATGTTGTGTTGAACTCCCTAAGAAGGGTTCATGTGTAGTGTGGTTCATGCTTCATGTTGTGTTGAACTCCCAAGAAGGGTTCATGTGTAGTGTGGTTCATGCTTCATGGTGTGTTGAACTCCCAAGAAGGGTTCATGTGTAGTGTGGTTCATGCTTCATGTTGTGTTGAACTCCCAAGAAGGGTTCATGTGTAGTGTGGTTCATGCTTCATGTTGAACTCCCAAGAAGGGTTCATGTGTAGTGTGGTTCATGCTTCATGTTGAACTCCCAAGAAGGGTTCATGTGTAGTGTGGTTCATGCTTCATGTTGTGTTGAACTCCCTAATAAGGGTTAATGTGTAGTGTGGTTCATGCTTCATGTCGTGATGAACCTAAACTCACAGGATGTAGGTGATGACTCCTATACTCCACATATCTGCCTCCAGTCCCAGCGGTTCGTAGTTCACTATCTCTGGGGCTGAAACAGACAGGTTGACCAATCAGCATCACTATCTCTGGGGCTGAAACAGACAGGTTGACCAATCAGCAGAACACTGCACTAAATGCATCACTATCTCTGGAGCTGAAACAGACAGGTTGACCAATCAGCAGAACACTGCACTAAATGCATCACTATCTCTGGGGCTGAAACAGACAAGTTGACCAATCAGCAGAACACTGCACTAAATGCATCACTATCTCTGGGGCTGAAACAGACAGGTTGACCAATCAGCAGAACACTGCACTAAATGCATCACTATCTCTGGGGCTGAAACAGACAGGTTGACCAATCAGCAGAACACTGCACTAAATGCATCACTATCTCTGGGGCTGAAACAGACAAGTTGACCAATCAGCAGAACACTGCACTAAATGCATCACTATCTCTGGGGCTGAAACAGACAAGTTGACCAATCAGCAGAACACTGCACTAAATGCATCACTATCTCTGGGGCTGAAACAGACAGGTTGACCAATCAGCAGAACACTGCACTAAATGCATCACTATCTCTGGGGCTGAAACAGACAGGTTGACCAATCAGCAGAACACTGCACTAAATGCATCACTATCTCTGGGGCTGAAACTGACAGGTTGACCAATCAGCAGAACACTGCACTAAATGCATCACTATCTCTGGGGCTGAAACAGACAGGTTGACCAATCAGCAGAACACTGCACTAAATGCATCACTATCTCTGGGGCTGAAACTGACAGGTTGACCAATCAGCAGAACACTGCACTAAATGCATCACTATCTCTGGGGCTGAAACAGACAGGTTGACCAATCAGCAGAACACTGCACTAAATGCATCACTATCTCTGGGGCTGAAACAGACAGGTTGACCAATCAGCAGAACACTGCACTAAATGCATCACTATCTCTGGGGCTGAAACAGACAGGTTGACCAATCAGCAGAACACTGCACTAAATGCATCACTATCTCTGGGGCTGAAACAGACAGGTTGACCAATCAGCAGAACACTGCACTAAATGCATCACTATCTCTGGGGCTGAAACAGACAGGTTGACCAATCAGCATCACTATCTCTGGGGCTTAAACAGACAGGTTGACCAATCAGCATCACTATCTCTGGGGCTGAAACAGACAGGTTGACCAATCAGCATCACTATCTCTGGGGCTGAAACAGACAGGTTGACCAATCAGCAGAACACTGCACTAAATGCATCACTATCTCTGGGACTGAAACAGACAGGTTGACCAATCAGCAGAACACTGCACTAATGCATCACTATCTCTGGGGCTGAAACAGACAGGTTGACCAATCAGCAGAACACTGCACTAAATGCATCACTATCTCTGGGGCTGAAACTGACAGGTTGACCAATCAGCAGAACACTGCACTAAATGCATCACTATCTCTGGGGCTGAAACAGACAGGTTGACCAATCAGCAGAACACTGCACTAAATGCATCACTATCTCTGGGGCTGAAACAGACAGGTTGACTAATCAGCAGAACACTGCACTAAATGCATCACTATCTCTGGGGCTGAAACAGACAGGTTGACTAATCAGCAGAACACTGCACTAAATGCATCAGAAATAGAAAAGGGAAGTGGATCAAAACAGTGTATTTTCTATTATTATCTTTAATGTGTCAATAACAGACAGAAGGTCACTAGAAGACTGAATGTGTCCATAACAGACAGAAGGTCACTAGAAGACTGAATGTGTCCATAACAGACAGAAGGTCACTAGAAGACTGAATGTGCCCATAACAGACAGAAGGTCACTAGAAGACTGAATGTGTCAATAACAGACAGAAGGTCACTAGAAGACTGAATGTGTCCATAACAGACAGAAGGTCACTAGAAGACTGAATGTGTCCATAACAGACAGAAGGTCACTAGAAGACTGAATGTGTCAATAACAGACAGAAGGTCACTAGAAGACTGAATGTGTGCATAACAGACAGAAGGTCACTAGAAGACTGAATGTGTCCATAACAGACAGAAGGTCACTAGAAGACTGAATGTGTCCATAACAGACAGAAGGTCACTAGAAGACTGAATGTGTCCATAACAGACAGAAGGTCACTAGAAGACTGAATGTGTCAATAACAGACAGAAGGTCACTAGAAGACCGAATGTGTCCATAACAGACAGAAGGTCACTAGAAGACTGAATGTGTCAATAACAGACAGAAGGTCACTAGAAGACTGAATGTGTCCATAACAGACAGAAGGTCACTAGAAGACTGAATGTGTCCATAACAGACAGTAGGTCACTAGAAGACTGAATGTGTCATTAACAGACAGAAGGTCACTAGAAGACTGAATGTGTCAATAACAGACAGAAGGTCACTAGAAGACTGAATGTGTCATTAACAGACAGAAGGTCACTAGAAGACTGAATGTGTCCATAACAGACAGAAGGTCACTAGAAGACTGAATGTGTCAATAACAGACAGAAGGTCACTAGAAGACTGAATGTGTCAATAACAGACAGAAGGTCACTAGAAGACTGAATGTGTCCATAACAGACAGAAGGTCACTAGAAGACTGAATGTGTCCATAACAGACAGAAGGTCACTAGAAGACTGAATGTGTCAATAACAGACAGAAGGTCACTAGAAGACTGAATGTGTCAATAACAGACAGAAGGTCACTAGAAGACTGAATGTGTCCAAAACAGACAGAAGGTCACTAGAATACTGAATGTGTCCATAACAGACAGAAGGTCACTAGAAGACTGAATGTGTCAATAACAGACAGAAGGTCACTAGAAGACTGAATGTGTCAATAACAGACAGAAGGTCACTAGAAGACTGAATGTGTCCATAACAGACAGAAGGTCACTAGAAGACTGAATGTGTCAATAACAGACAGAAGGTCACTAGAAGACTGAATGTGTCAATAACAGACAGAAGGTCACTAGAAGACTGAATGTGTCCATAACAGACAGAAGGTCACTAGAAGACTGAATGTGTCAATAACAGACAGAAGGTCACTAGAAGACTGAATGTGTCAATAACAGACAGAAGGTCACTAGAAGACTGAATGTGTCCAAAACAGACAGAAGGTCACTAGAAGACTGAATGTGTCCATAACAGACAGAAGGTCACTAGAATACTGAATGTGTCAATAACAGACAGAAGGTCACTAGAAGACTGAATGTGTCATTAACAGACAGAAGGTCACTAGAAGACTGAATGTGTCCATAACAGACAGAAGGTCACTAGAAGACTGAATGTGTCAATAACAGACAGAAGGTCACTAGAAGACTGAATGTGTCAATAACAGACAGAAGGTCACTAGAAGACTGAATGTGCCCATAACAGACAGAAGGTCACTAGAAGACTGAATGTGTCAATAACAGACAGAAGGTCACTAGAAGACTGAATGTGTCATTAACAGACAGAAGGTCACTAGAAGACTGAATGTGTCAATAACAGACAGAAGGTCACTAGAAGACTGAATGTGTCATTAACAGACAGAAGGTCACTAGAAGACTGAATGTGTCCATAACAGACAGTAGGTCACTAGAAGACTGAATGTGTCATTAACAGACAGAAGGTCACTAGAAGACTGAATGTGTCAATAACAGACAGAAGGTCACTAGAAGACTGAATGTGTCATTAACAGACAGAAGGTCACTAGAAGACTGAATGTGTCCATAACAGACAGAAGGTCACTAGAAGACTGAATGTGTCAATAACAGACAGAAGGTCACTAGAAGACTGAATGTGTCAATAACAGACAGAAGGTCACTAGAAGACTGAATGTGTCCATAACAGACAGAAGGTCACTAGAAGACTGAATGTGTCCATAACAGACAGAAGGTCACTAGAAGACTGAATGTGTCAATAACAGACAGAAGGTCACTAGAAGACTGAATGTGTCAATAACAGACAGAAGGTCACTAGAAGACTGAATGTGTCCAAAACAGACAGAAGGTCACTAGAATACTGAATGTGTCCATAACAGACAGAAGGTCACTAGAAGACTGAATGTGTCAATAACAGACAGAAGGTCACTAGAAGACTGAATGTGTCAATAACAGACAGAAGGTCACTAGAAGACTGAATGTGTCCATAACAGACAGAAGGTCACTAGAAGACTGAATGTGTCAATAACAGACAGAAGGTCACTAGAAGACTGAATGTGTCAATAACAGACAGAAGGTCACTAGAAGACTGAATGTGTCCATAACAGACAGAAGGTCACTAGAAGACTGAATGTGTCAATAACAGACAGAAGGTCACTAGAAGACTGAATGTGTCAATAACAGACAGAAGGTCACTAGAAGACTGAATGTGTCCATAACAGACAGAAGGTCACTAGAAGACTGAATGTGTCCATAACAGACAGAAGGTCACTAGAATACTGAATGTGTCAATAACAGACAGAAGGTCACTAGAAGACTGAATGTGTCATTAACAGACAGAAGGTCACTAGAAGACTGAATGTGTCCATAACAGACAGAAGGTCACTAGAAGACTGAATGTGTCAATAACAGACAGAAGGTCACTAGAAGACTGAATGTGTCAATAACAGACAGAAGGTCACTAGAAGACTGAATGTGCCCATAACAGACAGAAGGTCACTAGAAGACTGAATGTGTCAATAACAGACAGAAGGTCACTAGAAGACTGAATGTGTCATTAACAGACAGAAGGTCACTAGAAGACTGAATGTGTCAATAACAGACAGAAGGTCACTAGAAGACTGAATGTGTCATTAACAGACAGAAGGTCACTAGAAGTCTGAATGTGTCAATAACAGACAGAAGGTCACTAGAAGACTGAATGTGTCATTACCAGACAGAAGGTCACTAGAAGACTGAATGTGTCAATAACAGACAGAAGGTCACTAGAAGACTGAATGTGTCAATAACAGACAGAAGGTCACTAGAAGACTGAATGTGTCCATAACAGACAGAAGGTCACTAGAAGACTGAATGTGTCATTAACAGACAGAAGGTCACTAGAAGACTGAATGTGTCAATAACAGACAGAAGGTCACTAGAAGACTGAATGTGTCCATAACAGACAGAAGGTCACTAGAAGACTGAATGTGTCAATAACAGACAGAAGGTCACTAGAAGACTGAATGTGTCAATAACAGACAGAAGGTCACTAGAAGACTGAATGTGTCCATAACAGACAGAAGGTCACTAGAAGACTGAATGTGTCCATAACAGACAGAAGGTCACTAGAAGACTGAATGTGTCAATAACAGACAGAAGGTCACTAGAAGACTGAATGTGTCAATAACAGACAGAAGGTCACTAGAAGACTGAATGTGTCCAAAACAGACAGAAGGTCACTAGAATACTGAATGTGTCCATAACAGACAGAAGGTCACTAGAAGACTGAATGTGTCAATAACAGACAGAAGGTCACTAGAAGACTGAATGTGTCAATAACAGACAGAAGGTCACTAGAAGACTGAATGTGTCCATAACAGACAGAAGGTCACTAGAAGACTGAATGTGTCAATAACAGACAGAAGGTCACTAGAAGACTGAATGTGTCAATAACAGACAGAAGGTCACTAGAAGACTGAATGTGTCCATAACAGACAGAAGGTCACTAGAAGACTGAATGTGTCAATAACAGACAGAAGGTCACTAGAAGACTGAATGTGTCAATAACAGACAGAAGGTCACTAGAAGACTGAATGTGTCCATAACAGACAGAAGGTCACTAGAAGACTGAATGTGTCCATAACAGACAGAAGGTCACTAGAATACTGAATGTGTCAATAACAGACAGAAGGTCACTAGAAGACTGAATGTGTCATTAACAGACAGAAGGTCACTAGAAGACTGAATGTGTCCATAACAGACAGAAGGTCACTAGAAGACTGAATGTGTCAATAACAGACAGAAGGTCACTAGAAGACTGAATGTGTCAATAACAGACAGAAGGTCACTAGAAGACTGAATGTGCCCATAACAGACAGAAGGTCACTAGAAGACTGAATGTGTCAATAACAGACAGAAGGTCACTAGAAGACTGAATGTGTCATTAACAGACAGAAGGTCACTAGAAGACTGAATGTGTCAATAACAGACAGAAGGTCACTAGAAGACTGAATGTGTCATTAACAGACAGAAGGTCACTAGAAGACTGAATGTGTCAATAACAGACAGAAGGTCACTAGAAGACTGAATGTGTCAATAACAGACAGAAGGTCACTAGAAGACTGAATGTGCCCATAACAGACAGAAGGTCACTAGAAGACTGAATGTGTCAATAACAGACAGAAGGTCACTAGAAGACTGAATGTGTCATTAACAGACAGAAGGTCACTAGAAGACTGAATGTGTCAATAACAGACAGAAGGTCACTAGAAGACTGAATGTGTCATTAACAGACAGAAGGTCACTAGAAGACTGAATGTGTCCATAACAGACAGTAGGTCACTAGAAGACTGAATGTGTCATTAACAGACAGAAGGTCACTAGAAGACTGAATGTGTCAATAACAGACAGAAGGTCACTAGAAGACTGAATGTGTCATTAACAGACAGAAGGTCACTAGAAGACTGAATGTGTCCATAACAGACAGAAGGTCACTAGAAGACTGAATGTGTCAATAACAGACAGAAGGTCACTAGAAGACTGAATGTGTCAATAACAGACAGAAGGTCACTAGAAGACTGAATGTGTCCATAACAGACAGAAGGTCACTAGAAGACTGAATGTGTCCATAACAGACAGAAGGTCACTAGAAGACTGAATGTGTCAATAACAGACAGAAGGTCACTAGAAGACTGAATGTGTCAATAACAGACAGAAGGTCACTAGAAGACTGAATGTGTCCAAAACAGACAGAAGGTCACTAGAATACTGAATGTGTCCATAACAGACAGAAGGTCACTAGAAGACTGAATGTGTCAATAACAGACAGAAGGTCACTAGAAGACTGAATGTGTCAATAACAGACAGAAGGTCACTAGAAGACTGAATGTGTCCATAACAGACAGAAGGTCACTAGAAGACTGAATGTGTCAATAACAGACAGAAGGTCACTAGAAGACTGAATGTGTCAATAACAGACAGAAGGTCACTAGAAGACTGAATGTGTCCATAACAGACAGAAGGTCACTAGAAGACTGAATGTGTCAATAACAGACAGAAGGTCACTAGAAGACTGAATGTGTCAATAACAGACAGAAGGTCACTAGAAGACTGAATGTGTCCATAACAGACAGAAGGTCACTAGAAGACTGAATGTGTCCATAACAGACAGAAGGTCACTAGAATACTGAATGTGTCAATAACAGACAGAAGGTCACTAGAAGACTGAATGTGTCATTAACAGACAGAAGGTCACTAGAAGACTGAATGTGTCCATAACAGACAGAAGGTCACTAGAAGACTGAATGTGTCAATAACAGACAGAAGGTCACTAGAAGACTGAATGTGTCAATAACAGACAGAAGGTCACTAGAAGACTGAATGTGCCCATAACAGACAGAAGGTCACTAGAAGACTGAATGTGTCAATAACAGACAGAAGGTCACTAGAAGACTGAATGTGTCATTAACAGACAGAAGGTCACTAGAAGACTGAATGTGTCAATAACAGACAGAAGGTCACTAGAAGACTGAATGTGTCATTAACAGACAGAAGGTCACTAGAAGTCTGAATGTGTCAATAACAGACAGAAGGTCACTAGAAGACTGAATGTGTCATTACCAGACAGAAGGTCACTAGAAGACTGAATGTGTCAATAACAGACAGAAGGTCACTAGAAGACTGAATGTGTCAATAACAGACAGAAGGTCACTAGAAGACTGAATGTGCCCATAACAGACAGAAGGTCACTAGAAGACTGAATGTGTCAATAACAGACAGAAGGTCACTAGAAGACTGAATGTGTCATTAACAGACAGAAGGTCACTAGAAGACTGAATGTGTCAATAACAGACAGAAGGTCACTAGAAGACTGAATGTGTCATTAACAGACAGAAGGTCACTAGAAGTCTGAATGTGTCAATAACAGACAGAAGGTCACTAGAAGACTGAATGTGTCATTACCAGACAGAAGGTCACTAGAAGACTGAATGTGTCAATAACAGACAGAAGGTCACTAGAAGACTGAATGTGTCAATAACAGACAGAAGGTCACTAGAAGACTGAATGTGTCCATAACAGACAGAAGGTCACTAGAAGACTGAATGTGTCATTAACAGACAGAAGGTCACTAGAAGACTGAATGTGTCAATAACAGACAGAAGGTCACTAGAAGACTGAATGTGTCCATAACAGACAGAAGGTCACTAGAAGACTGAATGTGTCAATAACAGACAGAAGGTCACTAGAAGACTGAATGTGTCCATAACAGACAGAAGGTCACTAGAAGACTGAATGTGTCCATAACAGACAGAAGGTCACTAGAAGACTGAATGAATGATAGAACGTAGTATTTACATCAAAACAATGCATTTCCTGTTAATACCTGAGATTTGTCAGGGTCTCATAAACACATTGAACTCATGAACACATCAACACATCAACACATGGACACATCAACACAGGGTCTCATGAACACCTCGAACTGGACAAAGATGTTTTTTTTCTTTAACAAGTCCCCGAAGTGAAGGATACACTGCTTTCTCGAGACCAGGCCCAAATCCCCGTCATTCGCGTTAAGAAAAGACAGAGAAAAAGGGGGCGGAGGTCGGGGTGCTTTGGGAGAATTCGTAGGCGAGTGACCACTACCACCACTACCATCTGTTCTACTGGCCAACGTGCAGTCACTGGAGAATAAACTGGATGATCTACGATTAAGATTATCCTACCAACCGAACATTAGGAACTGTAATATCTTATGTTTCACCGAGTCGTGGCTGAACGACGACACGGATAATGTAGAGCTGGCTGGGTTTTGGCCAGACAGAGCAAGACGAGAGGCGGGGGGGGGGTCTATTTGGGGGGGGGGGGGTCTATTTGCCAATAACAGCTGATGTGCGATGTCTAACATTAAAGAAGTCTCAAGGTTATGCTCGCCTGAGGTAGAGTACCTCGTGATAAGCTGTAGGCCACACTATCTACCAAGAGAGTTCTCATCTGTATTATTCGTAGCTGTCTATTTACCACCACAAACCAATGCTGGCACTAAGACCGCACTCAACGAGCTGTGTAATAAGCAAACAAGAAAATGCTCATCGAAAAGCGACACTCCTAGTGACCGGGGACTTTAATGCAGGCAAACTTAAATCTGTTTTACCTCATTTCTACCAGCATGTCACGTGCAACCTGAGGGAAAAAACTCTAGACCACCTTTACTCCACACACAGAAACATGTACAAAGCTCTCCCTCGCCCTCCATTTGGTAAATCCGACCATAATTCTATCCTCCTGATTCCTGCTTACAAGCAAAAATTAAAGCAGGAAGCACCAGTGACTCGGTCAATACGGAAGTGGTCAGATGACGTGGATGCTACGCTACAGGACTGTATTGCAGCACAGACTGGAATATGTTCCAGGATTCATCCCTTGGCATTGAGGAGTAACCTCAGTAACCGGCTTCATCAATAAGTGCATCGTCGTCCCCACAGTGACCGTACATACATATTCCAACCAGATGCCATGGATTACAGGCAACATCCGCATCGAGCTAAAGGCTAGAGTGGGACACTAATCCTAAGAAATCCTGCTAAACGGGCAAAGCATCAATACAGGACTCAGATTGAATCCTACTACACCGGCTCTGACGCTCGTCGGATGTGGCAGGGCTTGCTAACGATCACAAAGAGAAACCCAGCCGCGAGCTGCCAAGTGACGCGAGCCTACCACACAAGCTAAATGCCTTTTATGCTCGCTTCGAGGCAAGCAACACTGAAGCATGCATGAGAGCACAAGCTGTTCCGGATGACTGTGTGATCAAGCTCTCCATAGCCGAAGTGGGAAGGAGAGTGATGGAGTACTGCATCAGATGACCTGGCCTCCACAATCACCCGACCTCAACCCAATTGAGATGGTTTGGGATGAGTTTGACCGCAGAGTGAAGGACAAAGAGGCAACAAGTGCTAAGCATATGTGGGAGCTCCTTCAAGACTGTTGGAAAAGCATTCCAGGTCAAGCTGGTTGAAAGAATGCCAAGAGTGTACAAAGCTGTAATCAAGGCAAAGGATGGCAACTTTGAAGAATCTAAAAATATAAAAAATATTTCCAATTTAAAAAAAAAAAAAACTTTTTTTGGTTACTAAATTATTTCATATGTGTTAATTCATAGTTTTGATGTCTTCACTATTATTCTACAATGTATAAAATGGTACAAATAAAGGAAAACCCTTGAAGGAGCCGGTGTGTCCAAACATTTGACTGGTACATGTTTCAAGCAGACCACCATAGTCCCTGTAAAGGTAACCTGCCTAAATGATTACCACCTCGTATCACTCACGTCACTATATAGCCTCGGTATTGTTATTTTAGTGTGTTACTTTTTTATTTTATTGTATTTTTCACTTTAGTTTAGTAAATATCTTCTTAACTCTAATTTCTTGAACTGCATTGTTGGTTAAAGGGCTTGTAAGTAAACATTTCACTGTAAGGTCTACTACACCTGTTGTATTCATCATTTCACTGTTAGGTCTACTACACCTGTTGTATTCAGCATTTCACTGTAAGGTCTACTACACCTGTCGTATTCAGCATTTCACTGTGAGGTCTACTACACCTGTTGTATTCAGCATTTCACTGTAAGGTCTACTACACCTGTTGTATTCAGCATTTCACTGTAAGGTCTACTACACCTGTTGTATTCAGCATTTCACTGTAAGGTCTACTACACCTGTTGTATTCAGCATTTCACTGTGAGGTCTACTACACCTGTTGTATTCATCATTTCACTGTGAGGTCTACTACACCTGTCGTATTCAGCATTTCACTGTGAGGTGTACTACACCTGTTGTATTCAGCATTTCACTGTAAGGTCTACTACACCTGTTGTATTCATCATTTCACTGTTAGGTCTACTACACCTGTTGTATTCAGCATTTCACTGTAAGGTCTACTACACCTGTCGTATTCAGCATTTCACTGTGAGGTCTACTACACCTGTTGTAGTCATCATTTCACTGTAAGGTCTACTACACCTGTTGTATTCATCATTTCACTGTAAGGTCTACTACACCTGTTGTATTCAGCATTTCACTGTGGGGTCTACTACACCTGTTGTATTCAGCATTTCACTGTAAGGTCTACTACACCTGTTGTAGTCATCATTTCACTGTAAGGTCTACTACACCTGTTGTATTCATCATTTCACTGTAAGGTCTACTACACCTGTTGTATTCAGCATTTCACTGTAAGGTCTACTACACCTGTTGTATTCAGCATTTCACTGTGAGGTCTACTACACCTGTTGTAGTCATCATTTCACTGTAAGGTCTACTACACCTGTTGTATTCATCATTTCACTGTAAGGTCTACTACACCTGTTGTATTCATCATTTCACTGTGAGGTCTACTACACCTGTTGTATTCAGCATTTCACTGTAAGGTCTACTACACCTGTTGTATTCATCATTTCACTGTGAGGTCTACTACACCTGTTGTATTCATCATTTCACTGTAAGGTCTACTACACCTGTTGTATTCAGCATTTCACTGTAAGGTCTACTACACCTGTTGTATTCATCATTTCACTGTAAGGTCTACTACACCTGTTGTATTCATAATTTCACTGTAAGGTCTACTACACCTGTTGTATTCATCATTTCACTGTAAGGTCTACCTGTTGTATTCAGCATTTCACTGTAAGGTCTACTACACCTGTTGTATTCAGCATTTCACTGTAAGGTCTACTACACCTGTTGTGTTCATCATTTCACTGTAAGGTCTACTACACCTGTTGTATTCATCATTTCACTGTAAGGTCTACTACACCTGTTGTATTCAGCATTTCACTGTGAGGTCTACTACACCTGTTGTATTCAGCATTTCACTGTAAGGTCTACTACACCTGTTGTATTCAGCACGTGACTAACATTTGATTTGACATTGATAATGTAGTTATTCATATTCATGTGTTGTAAGGTCTACTTATGGCATCGTTCTGCCCCTGAACAGGCAGTTAAACCACTGTTCCGAGGCCGTCATTGAAAATAAGAATTTGTTCTTAACTAACTTGCCTAGTAAAATAAAGGAAAACATTTCTTTTTAAACTTACCCACAAATTCAGGAGTCCCAAAAATGTTTTTAAACTCTGCCCCCGCCTCGATTTTGTGTGCGAGTCCGAAATCGATTAGTTTGATCCTTGGCAATGGCACGTTCTTGTCCAACAGCATGATGTTTTCAGGCTGAAAAACAGAAAGAGAGTGAAGGGATTTGCTGAGAGAGCATTTCTGATCATTAGTGGGCATGAGTTTACTGGGTCTGTTCCAGTCCTGTCTCCTTAGGTTAAAAAATATCAGAAAACAAACCCTGTCAACCCCAACGTCAGATAAACCCTGTCAACCCAACGTCAGATAAACCCTGTCAACCCAACGTCAGATAAACCCTGTCAACCCAACGTCAGATAAACCCTATCAACCCAACGTCAGATAAACCCTGTCAACCCAACGTCAGATAAACCCTGTCAACCCAACGTCAGATAAACCCTGTCAACCCAACGTCAGATAAACCCGTCAAACCCAACGTCAGATAAACCCTGTCAACCCAACGTCAGATATACCCAACGTCAGATAAACCCTGTCAACCCAACGTCAGATAAACCCCCGTCAACCCAACGTCAGATAAACCCTGTCAACCCAACGTCAGATAAACCCTGTCAACCCAACGTCAGATAAACCCTGTCAACCCAACGTCAGATAAACCCTGTCCAACCCAACGTCAGATAAACCCTGTCAACCCAACGTCAGATAAACCCTGTCAACCCAACGTCAGATAAACCCTGTCAACCCAACGTCAGATAAACCCTGTCAACCCAACGTCAGATATACCCAACGTCAGATAAACCCTATCAACCCAACGTCAGATAAACCCTGACAAACCCAACGTCAAATAAACCCTGTCAACCCCAACGTCAGATAAACCCTGTCAACCCAACGTCAGATAAACCCTGTCAACCCAACGTCAGATAAACCCTGTCAACCCAACGTCAGATAAACCCTGTCCAACCCAACGTCAGATAAACCCTGTCAACCCAACGTCAGATAAACCCTGTCAACCCAACGTCAGATAAACCCTGTCAAACCCAACGTCAGATAAACCCAACGTCAGATAAACCCTGACAAACCCAACGTCAGATAAACCCTGTCAACCCAACGTCAGATATACCCAACGTCAGATAAACCCTATCAACCCAACGTCAGATAAACCCTGACAAACCCAACGTCAAATAAACCCTGTCAACCCCAACGTCAGATAAACCCTGTCAACCCAACGTCAGATAAACCCTGTCAACCCAACGTCAGATAAACCCTGTCAACCCAACGTCAGATAAACCCTGTCCAACCCAACGTCAGATAAACCCTGTCAACCCAACGTCAGATAAACCCTGTCAACCCAACGTCAGATAAACCCTGTCAAACCCAACGTCAGATAAACCCAACGTCAGATAAACCCTGACAAACCCAACGTCAGATAAACCCTGTCAACCCAACGTCAGATATACCCAACGTCAGATAAACCCTATCAACCCAACGTCAGATAAACCCTGACAAACCCAACGTGGATGAAAGAAGTGCACTGTCAGAGGGCTTAAGCACGTGTTGAAAGAGTAGTCCAGCCTCATTAAATGGATGTCCTGTCCTATTCTGCAGGGCTACTCCTCTCCTCCTGTTTCCTGCTTCTGGGTGACACCTTTTAAATCTTCCATCACCGTGACCGTACTGTGTTCCTGACTTTGGCATTGCCAGCCGGCTGTGGTGAAAAGGAGCCTTCCTATGTACTTTTGTCTCTCCCTCCCCTCTCTTTTGTCTCTCCCTTCCCTCTCTTTTGTCTCTCCCTCTCCTCTCTTTTGTCTCTCCCTCCCATGTCTCTTTTGTCTCTCCCTCCCCTCTCTTTTGTCTCTCCCTCCCATGTCACTTTTGTCTCTCCCTCCCCTCTCTTTTGTCTCTCCCTCCCCTCTCTTTTGTCTCTCCCTCTCCTCTCTTTTGTCTCTCCCTCCCCTCTCTTTTGTCTCTCCCTTCCCTCTCTTTTGTCTCTCCCTCCCCTCTCTTTTGTCTGTCCCTCCCCTCTCTTTTGTCTCTCCCTCACCTCTTCTGTCTCTCCCTCCCCTTGTCTCTTTTGTCTCTCCCTCCCCTTGTCTCTTTTGTCTCTCCCTCCCCTCTCTTTTGTCTCTCCCTCCCCTTGTCTCTTTTGTCTCTCCCTCCCCTCTCTTTTGTCTCTCCCTCCCCTCTCTTTTGTCTGTCCCTCCCCTCTCTTTTGTCTCTCCCTCTCCTCTCTTTTCTCTCCCTCCCATGTCTCTTTTGTCTCTCCCTCCCCTCTCTTTTGTCTCTCCCTCCCATGTCACTTTTGTCTCTCCCTCCCCTCTCTTTTGTCTCTCCCTCCCCTCTCTTTTGTCTCTCCCTCCCCTCTCTTTTGTCTCTCCCTCCCCTCTCTTTTGTCTCTCCCTTCCCTCTCTTTTGTCTCTCCCTCCCCTCTCTTTTGTCTGTCCCTCCCCTCTCTTTTGTCTCTCCCTCACCTCTTCTGTCTCTCCCTCCCCTTGTCTCTTTTGTCTCTCCCTCCCATGTATCTTTTGTCTCTCCCTCCCCTCTCTTTTGTCTCTCCCTCCCCTCTCTTTTGTCTCTCCCTCCCCTCTCTTTTGTCTGTCCCTCCCCTCTCTTTTGTCTGTCCCTCCCCTCTCTTTTGTCTCTCCCTCCCCTGTCTCTTTTGTCTCTCCCTCCCCCCTCCTTTGTCTGTCCCTCCCCTGTCTCTTTTGTCTCTCCATCCCCTCTCTTTCATCTCCCCTTCCCTCCCCCGTCTCTTTCGTCTCCTCCTCCTTCTCCTGTCTCTTTTGTCTCCTCTTCCCTCTCCCCTGTCTCTTTCGTCTCCTCCTCCCTCTCACATCTCTTTCGTCTTCTCCTCCCTCTCTCCCGTCTCTTTCGTCTCCTCCTCCCTCTCCCGTCTCTTTTGTCTCCTCCTCCCCCTCCCCTGTTTCTTTCGTCTCCTCCTCCCTCTCCCCTGTCTCTTTCGTCTCCTCCTCCCTCTCCCCTGTCTCTTTCGTCTCCTCCTCCCTCTCCCGTCTCTTGTCTCCTCCTCCCTCTCCCCTGTCTCTTTTGTCTCCTCCTCCCTCTCCCCTGTCTCTTTTGTCTCCTCCTCCCTCTCCCCTGTCTATTTTGTCTCCTCCTCCCTCTCCCCTGTCTCTTTTGTCTCCTCCTCCCTCTCCCCTGTCTCCTCCTCCCTCTCCCCTGTCTCTTTCGTCTCCTCCTCCCTCTCCCCTGTCTCTTTTGTCTCCTCCTCCCTCTCCCCTGTCTCTTTTGTCTCCTCCTCCCTCTCCCCTGTCTCCTCCTCCCTCTCCCCTGTCTCCTTCGTCTCCTCCTCCCTCTCCCCTGTCTCTTTTGTCTCCTCCTCCCTCTCCCCTGTCTCTTTTGTCTCCTCCTCCCTCTCCCCTGTCTCCTCCTCCCTCTCCCCCGTCTCTTTCGTCTCCTCCTCCCTCTCCCCCGTCTCTTTCGTCTCCTCCTCCCTCTCCCCCGTCTCTTTCGTCTCCTCCTCCCTCTCCCGTCTCTTTCGTCTCCTCCTCCCTCTCCCGTCTCTTTCGTCTCCTCCTCCCTCTCCCATCTCTTTCGTCTCCTCCTCCCTCTCCCGTCTCTTTCGTCTCCTCCCTCTCCCGTCTCTTTCGTCTCCTCCTCCCTCTCCCGTCTCTTTCGTCTCCTCCTCCCTCTCCCCTGTCTCCTCCTCCCTCTCCCCTGTCTCTTTCGTCTCCTCCTCCCTCTCCCCTGTCTCTTTCGTCTCCTCCTCCCTCTCCCGTCTCTTTCGTCTCCTCCTCCCTCTCCCGTCTCCCCTGTCTCCTCCTCCCTCTCCCCTGTCTCTTTCGTCTCCTCCTCCCTCTCCCGTCTCTTTCGTCTCCTCCTCCCTCTCCCCTGTCTCTTTCGTCTCCTCCTGCCTCTCCCCTGTCTCTTTCGTCTCCTCCTCCCTCTCCCCTGTCTCTTTCGTCTCCTCCTCCCTCTCCCCTGTCTCTTTCGTCTCCTCCTCCCTCTCCCGTCTCTTTCGTCTCCTCCTCCCTCTCCCGTCTCTTTCGTCTCCTCCTCCCTCTCCCGTCTCTTTCGTCTCCTCCTCCCTCTCCCGTCTCTTTCGTCTCCTCCTCCCTCTCCCGTCTCCTTCGTCTCCTCCTCCCTCTCCCCTGTCTCCTTCGTCTCCTCCTCCCTCTCCCGTCTCCCCCGTCTCCCCCTCTGTATCCCCTCCCCGTCTCTCCCGTCTCCCCCTCCCCCAGTCTTCCTGTGGTGAGACCACAGCAAGCCTCTCTGTCAACGCCGGGAAGGACTACACCCTTATTGAACCCTTTTCTCATACTTGACACAGCACTTTCTCTCTCCCTCTCCTTCTCTGTCCATCTCTCTATCTGAGGTAAAGTGCTGCGAGCTGCACCCCCCAAGTGTGTCTCTTATTAATGGGATTTAAAGCTCTCAGCAGTACAGATTTCA